>NC_044199.1:25174686-25474686 GCF_900880675.1 Sparus aurata
TTCGTACACCAAATCCCTCACCTTCCTAAACCCAGCCCTCCACATCAGCCTGTTGTATACTGTTTCCCCTTCCCATCTGATTTTGGATTTAGAAACACAGGCTGTTCCCAGACCTGATTCACACTTTTACATTCATACTGCACACATTCCACAAACTCTCCCCACGACCCCAGCATCTCTTTGTAAAAATCAGACACTCCCTCCAACATTCCTTTTTTCAATTTCATAAACACTCCACTCTCTCCACACCCTCCACATTTATCAATCGCTTCTTTTAAAAATACCTTCCATGTGTGATCCCCTCTGTTTCTTAGATATCTCGTCATCATTTTCACCCTTAGTGCTTTCTTTTTCTTTTCCAGATTAATTAGTTTCAATCCTCCATCTTCATATTCATTCTCCATCACCTCTCTGGCTATCCTGACTCCTTTCCCCTCCCACAGAAACTCACTCACCAATTTCCATCCTTCAGCACTCTCTCAGGCACATCCCTCACGTTCATTACATACACAATTTATCATGACCAATGCATTCACAACCACTAACTTCCCTTTCCGTCCTAACCCTATGTTGATTACAGAAACCTAAGCGTCTTCTAATCCTATTTAACTATTCCTTCAAGCTGCATGTCTCTCCCATTCTTTATCATTTTATCCCTAAATTAACCCCCAACACTCTTAATAGTTCCTTTTTTTCCTTCAGCCCTATCTCTATTCTCACTCCACCTATCCTCTCCTCTGTACATTATTTCTGACTTCTCTATATTAACTCTCGCTCCTGATGCCCTCCCATATAGCTCCACACTCTCTACTACCTCTAATACACTTTCCCTTATCCTTTACTGTGAATGTTGTGTTCGTCCTGCATATTGATATAAAAGACTTACCTGCCCACCTGGTATTTCTATCCCACTGATTTTATTGTTTAGCTTCAGCACCTGTGCTAGTGGTTCTGCTGAAATTGAATACAGCAGTGATGACAATGGACACCCTTGCCTGACTGATCTTTCTAATCTAAAAAGTGTCTGTGACTATTCCATTGATTTTTACACAACTGACTGCCCCTTTGTACAACCTTTTAACCCATCCACCTAATCTATTCCAAAACCCATTCTCTCTAGCACCCTGTGTAAGTAATTGTGATCAACCCTGTCAAATGCTTTATTCAAATCTAGACTCATTACTATGCCCCCCTTTCCTTTCCTTCATATGATGTATTGTGTCTCTGATACTGCTTGTTATATCTGCTATATCCCTACCAGGTATACTATAAGCTTGTGTGTTCCCTACCACCGTCCCTATAACTCTTTTTATCCTTTTGGCTAACACCCGCGCTAATATTTTGTAGTCTGTATTTAACATTGTGATTGGTCTGTAATTTTCTAGTCTATCCCTATTCCCTTTCTTATATAAAATGCTAACTAGCCCTGTCGACATATCTGCTGGTAGTTCATTTCTCTCTTCTATTCCTCTAAATAATCTATCTAACACTGGCACTAATTCATCTTTAAATTCTATATAAAATTCACTAATTATCCCATCTATACCTGGACTTTTATTTCTACCTAACCCTGCTATTGCTGCCTCTATTTCTCCTGTTCCTATGTTTCCTTCACACATCTCCTTGTCTTTCTCACTCAACCTCGCTTCCACTTTCTCCAAAACACTCTCCATGCTCTCTTCCTTCATTTCTTCTTTTCTAAATAAATCCCTATAAAATTCTTGTACCCTTTCAGCTATCCCTACAAAATCCGTAATTATTTCCCCGTTCTTCCCTTCTACTTGTTCTAGATAAATCCTCTTTTGTTTGGATTTCTCTAGCCCTAAAAAAAACTTTGTACATTTCTCTCCCTCAACCACATATCTCGCCCTGCTTCTGACTATTGCCCCCATACACCTGCATTGTTCTATTTCCTTCAGTTCTTCCCTAATTCTTATGTAGTTGTTTAAATCATTTTCTCCCTCTTTTTCTATCTTCTCAGTCTCTCTTTCTAATTCTTCCTTTAACTTCCTCTCCTTCTCCCTCTCTTTTCTATTCCTGTTTCTGCTATATACTATGCTCATCTTTTTAATCTCTGCTTTAAAACTCTCCCACCACCTCCCTATATCCTCTTCATACATTCTCTCATCCTTTCTCCTGTTTATACATTCTCTCACTTTGTTTTTATACTTTTCATCCTTCACCAAATCACCATTCAAACACCACACACCACCCCCTCTCTTTTCAATCCTTTTTGTTACCCTGAACTCTAACACCATGTGATCACTTAAAGCTGTGCTTTTATATCCTACCCTTCCTATCATATCTACTATGTCCTTTTGACCTAACACTAAATCTAATCTGCTCTGTTTTAGCACCCCTCTCACCACTTGTCTTCTTGAAAATACCCTCCCCTCTGGATTCCTCTCTCTCCACACATCAATCAGTTCTCTTTCTTTCATCAATTCTTTCAGCACACCTCTGGATGAGTCGCTTTTAAAACACACACTTGAGGAAGCATCCAGCCTTCCACACCACACATTAAAATCACCCACAATCATACAGTTTTCCCCACACATTCCTCTCATTCTCTCAAAAAAGACCCTTCTTTGTTTCTCCTCATTTGGTGCATATATATTCAAAAGTTGAAATTTTTTCCCCATGTGCTCAAATGTTATCCCAATCACTCTCCCTTCCCTGTCATCCTCACATTTCCTTACATCCTCTATCACTCCCCTCTTTACCAAAATTGCTACCCCTCTTGATTTAGTTCCCCCATTGTTCACATACATCTGACCCAACCATTCTCTCTCAGTCTCTCTCACACACTCATCATCCCAGTGAGTCTCTTGTAAACATATTATGTCAGCGTCACACACCAGCAAGGTTTGCTGTCTTCTGACTCTCTCTCTGAGGCCGTTGCCATTGAAAGAGGAGATGTGGAGCATGCTTAGTAAAAGTAAGAAGAGTGTCTTCATGACTTCTTATTCATTTTGTGTTTTTCTTTTTCAATAGCTCACGTCTTTTCACCTGTCTTTTGAGTCCTGTTCTTTTTCTCACTATATCAACTTTTTCCATGGAGTCACCGTCACTATCCGTAACATCGGACACCATCCAGTCATATTCGGTCATTTTCACCCCACATTTCTCCCCGTTTCCTCCCCCCTGTTCCCCCCTGCTTATTCCCTCCAGTCCCTCTCCCAAACCTCCCTCTCCCTCACCTCTCTCCTCCGCTCCTCCACCCTCAAAAGTGTCACCAGTCTCTTCTCCACCTTCCATCGGTGTATCCTCCGCTATCTTTGCGGCGTCGTCCAGCTCCTCTTCCCCGTCCATTTGCTCCTCCTCTCCGCCCATTTCTTCCGCCTGGCTCTGCTCCTCTCCTGTCGGCCCCAGTGGAGAAGCTTCTTGGTCCTTCTCATTGTGTCTCTGTTCCTCCTGATCCGTCCTCTTCTCACTGTTGTCTTCTCCTCCTGTCTGCCGCTCCTGCTGCTCCGCGCACTCCCGTGCATAGTGCCCCTGTCCTCCACATTTATAACAGGAAAAAGCCGGGCAGTCTCTTACGATATGTCCGGGTTGAATGCACAGACGGCAAACTTTAACTTGTCTGTCATGTATTACACGAAAGTGCTCCGATCCTGCCGCTGTTTCAAACTTAGTCGAATACGGCAGTGATTTGACAGTTTCATTGAATTTCACTTTTAAAAATCGTGTCCCGTCAGCGATCTCCGTCCCCGGCCACATTCGTCTCCTTATGCTGGATACTGGTTTCACTCCCCAGTCTCTTAATTTTCCAAGTATTGTTTCGTCATCGATGTATGTTGGCAGGTTGATAAATGAGACTACCATCTCACCGATTCCTAATTCTCGGGCCATGATGATATTATTCTTGATCTTCAGCCCGTCCATTAGTTTGGATTTCCCGGTGTCGCTCAGCATGGTAATTTCGTAACTTTTTGGCGTCTTGAATCTGCAGCCGATAACCTCGCCGCACTCCTCTTTCACCTTCCTCAAAAGCTCCATCATTGTGATTATATCATCGCCCTCAATCTCCGCCATGATCGTGAGTCTCTTTTCATAGATTTTCCTCTTTTCACCATTATCCATGATCTGTTTCTCTTGTTCGTTAAGTCCGTTCTTTGTTGCCATTTTTTCCGTCCGATGCGTTTTCTTTATTTTAGAAAACGAAATCTCCACCTTGATTTTCAAAATGTGTTTTAAATTTTTTCCAAACGAATTATTCGTTTAAAATTCTAGATCATACACTGTAGGTCAGTGGAGCTTCTCACACACACACACTCACTGAGTGGTATGGCCGTAAGCGAAGACTGAGGAAACAAACGCGCTATTCATACATGTTCACCGGCTCCGTCCTGATGGTTTGTCTATATCCATCAACGGAGAAACATCAGCACAGTCGAACAAGTTTTCTCTCCGCATTGTTCGTGCGCACTGGTTTTGCTCCGCGGTGACTTCCCTCCTCAAATCTACTTGGGAGCTTCCGCCGTCTCTATCCCTCCCTGGGATCCAACCGCGGGCGCTCTCCAGTGTCTTCTTGGAGACATAACTGTTGAACGGGTTCAAATAGTGTGTTTGTCTCCCGCGCTTCGGCTTACGGCCATACCACTCTGAACACGCCCGATCTCGTCCGATCTCGGAAGCTAAGCAGGGTCGGGCCTGGTTAGTACTTGGATGGGAGACCGCCTGGGAATACCAGGTGCTGTAAGCTTTTTAATTTCTCTGCATGAGCAAGGCATGCAGTCAATCGTTCAAGTTTTTTCCGAGGCACGTCATGATATAATTCGTATACACTGTTGCAAATATGTAAACGCGAGCAAGACACGAGCGGCAAAAAAAGGCTGAACGTCTTTCTCGGGCAAGCTGCTCTGTTGTTCAAAGCCGTGTCTCCAGTGAAGGAGCAGCAGCGCCCTCTGCTGTCTGTAAAGGAGAAGGTAAAAAGCTTACAGCACCTGGTATTCCCAGGCGGTCTCCCATCCAAGTACTAACCAGGCCCGACCCTGCTTAGCTTCCGAGATCGGACGAGATCGGGCGTGTTCAGAGTGGTATGGCCGTAAGCGAAGGCTGAGGAGACAAACGCGCTATTCATACATGTTCCTGATGGTTTGTCTATATCCATCAACGGAGAAACATCAGCACAGTCGAACAAGTTTTCTCTCCGCATTGTTCGTGCGCACTGGTTTTGCTCCGCGGTGACTTCCCTCCTCAAATCTACTTGGGAGCTTCCGCCGTCTCTATCCCTCCCTGGGATCCAACCGCGGGCGCTCTCCAGTGTCTTCTTGGAGACATAACTGTTGAACGGGTTCAAATAGTGTGTTTGTCTCCCGCAGCTTCGGCTTACGGCCATACCACTCTGAACACGCCCGATCTCGTCCGATCTCGGAAGCTAAGCAGGGTCGGGCCTGGTTAGTACTTGGATGGGAGACCGCCTGGGAATACCAGGTGCTGTAAGCTTTTTAATTTCTCTGCATGAGCAAGGCATGCAGTCAATCGTTCAAGTTTTTTCCGAGGCACGTCATGATATAATTCGTATACACTGTTGCAAATATGTAAACGCGAGCAAGACACGAGCGGCAAAAAAAGGCTGAACGTCTTTCTCGGGCAAGCTGCTCTGTTGTTCAAAGCCGTGTCTCCAGTGAAGGAGCAGCAGCGCCCTCTGCTGTCTGTAACGGAGAAGGTAAAAAGCTTACAGCACCTGGTATTCCCAGGCGGTCTCCCATCCAAGTACTAACCAGGCCCGACCCTGCTTAGCTTCCGAGATCGGACGAGATCGGGCGTGTTCAGAGTGGTATGGCCGTAAGCGAAGGCTGAGGAGACAAACGCGCTATTCATACATGTTCCTGATGGTTTGTCTATATCCATCAACGGAGAAACATCAGCACAGTCGAACAAGTTTTCTCTCCGCATTGTTCGTGCGCACTGGTTTTGCTCCGCGGTGACTTCCCTCCTCAAATCTACTTGGGAGCTTCCGCCGTCTCTATCCCTCCCTGGGATCCAACCGCGGGCGCTCTCCAGTGTCTTCTTGGAGACATAACTGTTGAACGGGTTCAAATAGTGTGTTTGTCTCCCGCGCTTCGGCTTACGGCCATACCACTCTGAACACGCCCGATCTCGTCCGATCTCGGAAGCTAAGCAGGGTCGGGCCTGGTTAGTACTTGGATGGGAGACCGCCTGGGAATACCAGGTGCTGTAAGCTTTTTAATTTCTCTGCATGAGCAAGGCATGCAGTCAATCGTTCAAGTTTTTTTCCTAGGCACGTCATGATATAATTCGTATACACTGTTGCAAATATGTAAACGCGAGCAAGACACGAGCGGCAAAAAAAGGCTGAACGTCTTTCTCGGGCAAGCTGCTCTGTTGTTCAAAGCCGTGTCTCCAGTGAAGGAGCAGCAGCGCCCTCTGCTGTCTGTAACGGAGAAGGTAAAAAGCTTACAGCACCTGGTATTCCCAGGCGGTCTCCCATCCAAGTACTAACCAGGCCCGACCCTGCTTAGCTTCCGAGATCGGACGAGATCGGGCGTGTTCAGAGTGGTATGGCCGTAAGCGAAGGCTGAGGAGACAAACGCGCTATTCATACATGTTCCTGATGGTTTGTCTATATCCATCAACGGAGAAACATCAGCACAGTCGAACAAGTTTTCTCTCCGCATTGTTCGTGCGCACTGGTTTTGCTCCGCGGTGACTTCCCTCCTCAAATCTACTTGGGAGCTTCCGCCGTCTCTATCCCTCCCTGGGATCCAACCGCGGGCGCTCTCCAGTGTCTTCTTGGAGACATAACTGTTGAACGGGTTCAAATAGTGTGTTTGTCTCCCGCGCTTCGGCTTACGGCCATACCACTCTGAACACGCCCGATCTCGTCCGATCTCGGAAGCTAAGCAGGGTCGGGCCTGGTTAGTACTTGGATGGGAGACCGCCTGGGAATACCAGGTGCTGTAAGCTTTTTAATTTCTCTGCATGAGCAAGGCATGCAGTCAATCGTTCAAGTTTTTTCCGAGGCACGTCATGATATAATTCGTATACACTGTTGCAAATATGTAAACGCGAGCAAGACACGAGCGGCAAAAAAAGGCTGAACGTCTTTCTCGGGCAAGCTGCTCTGTTGTTCAAAGCCGTGTCTCCAGTGAAGGAGCAGCAGCGCCCTCTGCTGTCTGTAACGGAGAAGGTAAAAAGCTTACAGCACCTGGTATTCCCAGGCGGTCTCCCATCCAAGTACTAACCAGGCCCGACCCTGCTTAGCTTCCGAGATCGGACGAGATCGGGCGTGTTCAGAGTGGTATGGCCGTAAGCGAAGGCTGAGGAGACAAACGCGCTATTCATACATGTTCCTGATGGTTTGTCTATATCCATCAACGGAGAAACATCAGCACAGTCGAACAAGTTTTCTCTCCGCATTGTTCGTGCGCACTGGTTTTGCTCCGCGGTGACTTCCCTCCTCAAATCTACTTGGGAGCTTCCGCCGTCTCTATCCCTCCCTGGGATCCAACCGCGGGCGCTCTCCAGTGTCTTCTTGGAGACATAACTGTTGAACGGGTTCAAATAGTGTGTTTGTCTCCCGCGCTTCGGCTTACGGCCATACCACTCTGAACACGCCCGATCTCGTCCGATCTCGGAAGCTAAGCAGGGTCGGGCCTGGTTAGTACTTGGATGGGAGACCGCCTGGGAATACCAGGTGCTGTAAGCTTTTTAATTTCTCTGCATGAGCAAGGCATGCAGTCAATCGTTCAAGTTTTTTCCGAGGCACGTCATGATATAATTCGTATACACTGTTGCAAATATGTAAACGCGAGCAAGACACGAGCGGCAAAAAAAGGCTGAACGTCTTTCTCGGGCAAGCTGCTCTGTTGTTCAAAGCCGTGTCTCCAGTGAAGGAGCAGCAGCGCCCTCTGCTGTCTGTAACGGAGAAGGTAAAAAGCTTACAGCACCTGGTATTCCCAGGCGGTCTCCCATCCAAGTACTAACCAGGCCCGACCCTGCTTAGCTTCCGAGATCGGACGAGATCGGGCGTGTTCAGAGTGGTATGGCCGTAAGCGAAGGCTGAGGAGACAAACGCGCTATTCATACATGTTCCTGATGGTTTGTCTATATCCATCAACGGAGAAACATCAGCACAGTCGAACAAGTTTTCTCTCCGCATTGTTCGTGCGCACTGGTTTTGCTCCGCGGTGACTTCCCTCCTCAAATCTACTTGGGAGCTTCCGCCGTCTCTATCCCTCCCTGGGATCCAACCGCGGGCGCTCTCCAGTGTCTTCTTGGAGACATAACTGTTGAACGGGTTCAAATAGTGTGTTTGTCTCCCGCGCTTCGGCTTACGGCCATACCACTCTGAACACGCCCGATCTCGTCCGATCTCGGAAGCTAAGCAGGGTCGGGCCTGGTTAGTACTTGGATGGGAGACCGCCTGGGAATACCAGGTGCTGTAAGCTTTTTAATTTCTCTGCATGAGCAAGGCATGCAGTCAATCGTTCAAGTTTTTTCCGAGGCACGTCATGATATAATTCGTATACACTGTTGCAAATATGTAAACGCGAGCAAGACACGAGCGGCAAAAAAAGGCTGAACGTCTTTCTCGGGCAAGCTGCTCTGTTGTTCAAAGCCGTGTCTCCAGTGAAGGAGCAGCAGCGCCCTCTGCTGTCTGTAACGGAGAAGGTAAAAAGCTTACAGCACCTGGTATTCCCAGGCGGTCTCCCATCCAAGTACTAACCAGGCCCGACCCTGCTTAGCTTCCGAGATCGGACGAGATCGGGCGTGTTCAGAGTGGTATGGCCGTAAGCAAAGGCTGAGGAGACAAACGCGCTATTCATACATGTTCCTGATGGTTTGTCTATATCCATCAACGGAGAAACATCAGCACAGTCGAACAAGTTTTCTCTCCGCATTGTTCGTGCGCACTGGTTTTGCTCCGCGGTGACTTCCCTCCTCAAATCTACTTGGGAGCTTCCGCCGTCTCTATCCCTCCCTGGGATCCAACCGCGGGCGCTCTCCAGTGTCTTCTTGGAGACATAACTGTTGAACGGGTTCAAATAGTGTGTTTGTCTCCCGCGCTTCGGCTTACGGCCATACCACTCTGAACACGCCCGATCTCGTCCGATCTCGGAAGCTAAGCAGGGTCGGGCCTGGTTAGTACTTGGATGGGAGACCGCCTGGGAATACCAGGTGCTGTAAGCTTTTTAATTTCTCTGCATGAGCAAGGCATGCAGTCAATCGTTCAAGTTTTTTCCGAGGCACGTCATGATATAATTCGTATACACTGTTGCAAATATGTAAACGCGAGCAAGACACGAGCGGCAAAAAAAGGCTGAACGTCTTTCTCGGGCAAGCTGCTCTGTTGTTCAAAGCCGTGTCTCCAGTGAAGGAGCAGCAGCGCCCTCTGCTGTCTGTAACGGAGAAGGTAAAAAGCTTACAGCACCTGGTATTCCCAGGCGGTCTCCCATCCAAGTACTAACCAGGCCCGACCCTGCTTAGCTTCCGAGATCGGACGAGATCGGGCGTGTTCAGAGTGGTATGGCCGTAAGCGAAGGCTGAGGAGACAAACGCGCTATTCATACATGTTCCTGATGGTTTGTCTATATCCATCAACGGAGAAACATCAGCACAGTCGAACAAGTTTTCTCTCCGCATTGTTCGTGCGCACTGGTTTTGCTCCGCGGTGACTTCCCTCCTCAAATCTACTTGGGAGCTTCCGCCGTCTCTATCCCTCCCTGGGATCCAACCGCGGGCGCTCTCCAGTGTCTTCTTGGAGACATAACTGTTGAACGGGTTCAAATAGTGTGTTTGTCTCCCGCGCTTCGGCTTACGGCCATACCACTCTGAACACGCCCGATCTCGTCCGATCTCGGAAGCTAAGCAGGGTCGGGCCTGGTTAGTACTTGGATGGGAGACCGCCTGGGAATACCAGGTGCTGTAAGCTTTTTAATTTCTCTGCATGAGCAAGGCATGCAGTCAATCGTTCAAGTTTTTTCCGAGGCACGTCATGATATAATTCGTATACACTGTTGCAAATATGTAAACGCGAGCAAGACACGAGCGGCAAAAAAAGGCTGAACGTCTTTCTCGGGCAAGCTGCTCTGTTGTTCAAAGCCGTGTCTCCAGTGAAGGAGCAGCAGCGCCCTCTGCTGTCTGTAACGGAGAAGGTAAAAAGCTTACAGCACCTGGTATTCCCAGGCGGTCTCCCATCCAAGTACTAACCAGGCCCGACCCTGCTTAGCTTCCGAGATCGGACGAGATCGGGCGTGTTCAGAGTGGTATGGCCGTAAGCGAAGGCTGAGGAGACAAACGCGCTATTCATACATGTTCCTGATGGTTTGTCTATATCCATCAACGGAGAAACATCAGCACAGTCGAACAAGTTTTCTCTCCGCATTGTTCGTGCGCACTGGTTTTGCTCCGCGGTGACTTCCCTCCTCAAATCTACTTGGGAGCTTCCGCCGTCTCTATCCCTCCCTGGGATCCAACCGCGGGCGCTCTCCAGTGTCTTCTTGGAGACATAACTGTTGAACGGGTTCAAATAGTGTGTTTGTCTCCCGCGCTTCGGCTTACGGCCATACCACTCTGAACACGCCCGATCTCGTCCGATCTCGGAAGCTAAGCAGGGTCGGGCCTGGTTAGTACTTGGATGGGAGACCGCCTGGGAATACCAGGTGCTGTAAGCTTTTTAATTTCTCTGCATGAGCAAGGCATGCAGTCAATCGTTCAAGTTTTTTCCGAGGCACGTCATGATATAATTCGTATACACTGTTGCAAATATGTAAACGCGAGCAAGACACGAGCGGCAAAAAAAGGCTGAACGTCTTTCTCGGGCAAGCTGCTCTGTTGTTCAAAGCCGTGTCTCCAGTGAAGGAGCAGCAGCGCCCTCTGCTGTCTGTAACGGAGAAGGTAAAAAGCTTACAGCACCTGGTATTCCCAGGCGGTCTCCCATCCAAGTACTAACCAGGCCCGACCCTGCTTAGCTTCCGAGATCGGACGAGATCGGGCGTGTTCAGAGTGGTATGGCCGTAAGCGAAGGCTGAGGAGACAAACGCGCTATTCATACATGTTCCTGATGGTTTGTCTATATCCATCAACGGAGAAACATCAGCACAGTCGAACAAGTTTTCTCTCCGCATTGTTCGTGCGCACTGGTTTTGCTCCGCGGTGACTTCCCTCCTCAAATCTACTTGGGAGCTTCCGCCGTCTCTATCCCTCCCTGGGATCCAACCGCGGGCGCTCTCCAGTGTCTTCTTGGAGACATAACTGTTGAACGGGTTCAAATAGTGTGTTTGTCTCCCGCGCTTCGGCTTACGGCCATACCACTCTGAACACGCCCGATCTCGTCCGATCTCGGAAGCTAAGCAGGGTCGGGCCTGGTTAGTACTTGGATGGGAGACCGCCTGGGAATACCAGGTGCTGTAAGCTTTTTAATTTCTCTGCATGAGCAAGGCATGCAGTCAATCGTTCAAGTTTTTTCCGAGGCACGTCATGATATAATTCGTATACACTGTTGCAAATATGTAAACGCGAGCAAGACACGAGCGGCAAAAAAAGGCTGAACGTCTTTCTCGGGCAAGCTGCTCTGTTGTTCAAAGCCGTGTCTCCAGTGAAGGAGCAGCAGCGCCCTCTGCTGTCTGTAACGGAGAAGGTAAAAAGCTTACAGCACCTGGTATTCCCAGGCGGTCTCCCATCCAAGTACTAACCAGGCCCGACCCTGCTTAGCTTCCGAGATCGGACGAGATCGGGCGTGTTCAGAGTGGTATGGCCGTAAGCGAAGGCTGAGGAGACAAACGCGCTATTCATACATGTTCCTGATGGTTTGTCTATATCCATCAACGGAGAAACATCAGCACAGTCGAACAAGTTTTCTCTCCGCATTGTTCGTGCGCACTGGTTTTGCTCCGCGGTGACTTCCCTCCTCAAATCTACTTGGGAGCTTCCGCCGTCTCTATCCCTCCCTGGGATCCAACCGCGGGCGCTCTCCAGTGTCTTCTTGGAGACATAACTGTTGAACGGGTTCAAATAGTGTGTTTGTCTCCCGCGCTTCGGCTTACGGCCATACCACTCTGAACACGCCCGATCTCGTCCGATCTCGGAAGCTAAGCAGGGTCGGGCCTGGTTAGTACTTGGATGGGAGACCGCCTGGGAATACCAGGTGCTGTAAGCTTTTTAATTTCTCTGCATGAGCAAGGCATGCAGTCAATCGTTCAAGTTTTTTCCGAGGCACGTCATGATATAATTCGTATACACTGTTGCAAATATGTAAACGCGAGCAAGACACGAGCGGCAAAAAAAGGCTGAACGTCTTTCTCGGGCAAGCTGCTCTGTTGTTCAAAGCCGTGTCTCCAGTGAAGGAGCAGCAGCGCCCTCTGCTGTCTGTAACGGAGAAGGTAAAAAGCTTACAGCACCTGGTATTCCCAGGCGGTCTCCCATCCAAGTACTAACCAGGCCCGACCCTGCTTAGCTTCCGAGATCGGACGAGATCGGGCGTGTTCAGAGTGGTATGGCCGTAAGCGAAGGCTGAGGAGACAAACGCGCTATTCATACATGTTCCTGATGGTTTGTCTATATCCATCAACGGAGAAACATCAGCACAGTCGAACAAGTTTTCTCTCCGCATTGTTCGTGCGCACTGGTTTTGCTCCGCGGTGACTTCCCTCCTCAAATCTACTTGGGAGCTTCCGCCGTCTCTATCCCTCCCTGGGATCCAACCGCGGGCGCTCTCCAGTGTCTTCTTGGAGACATAACTGTTGAACGGGTTCAAATAGTGTGTTTGTCTCCCGCGCTTCGGCTTACGGCCATACCACTCTGAACACGCCCGATCTCGTCCGATCTCGGAAGCTAAGCAGGGTCGGGCCTGGTTAGTACTTGGATGGGAGACCGCCTGGGAATACCAGGTGCTGTAAGCTTTTTAATTTCTCTGCATGAGCAAGGCATGCAGTCAATCGTTCAAGTTTTTTCCGAGGCACGTCATGATATAATTCGTATACACTGTTGCAAATATGTAAACGCGAGCAAGACACGAGCGGCAAAAAAAGGCTGAACGTCTTTCTCGGGCAAGCTGCTCTGTTGTTCAAAGCCGTGTCTCCAGTGAAGGAGCAGCAGCGCCCTCTGCTGTCTGTAACGGAGAAGGTAAAAAGCTTACAGCACCTGGTATTCCCAGGCGGTCTCCCATCCAAGTACTAACCAGGCCCGACCCTGCTTAGCTTCCGAGATCGGACGAGATCGGGCGTGTTCAGAGTGGTATGGCCGTAAGCAAAGGCTGAGGAGACAAACGCGCTATTCATACATGTTCCTGATGGTTTGTCTATATCCATCAACGGAGAAACATCAGCACAGTCGAACAAGTTTTCTCTCCGCATTGTTCGTGCGCACTGGTTTTGCTCCGCGGTGACTTCCCTCCTCAAATCTACTTGGGAGCTTCCGCCGTCTCTATCCCTCCCTGGGATCCAACCGCGGGCGCTCTCCAGTGTCTTCTTGGAGACATAACTGTTGAACGGGTTCAAATAGTGTGTTTGTCTCCCGCGCTTAGGCTTACGGCCATACCACTCTGAACACGCCCGATCTCGTCCGATCTCGGAAGCAAAGCAGGGTCGGGCCTGGTTAGTACTTGGATGGGAGACCGCCTGGGAATACCAGGTGCTGTAAGCTTTTTAATTTCTCTGCATGAGCAAGGCATGCAGTCAATCGTTCAAGTTTTTTCCGAGGCACGTCATGATATAATTCGTATACACTGTTGCAAATATGTAAACGCGAGCAAGACACGAGCGGCAAAAAAAGGCTGAACGTCTTTCTCGGGCAAGCTGCTCTGTTGTTCAAAGCCGTGTCTCCAGTGAAGGAGCAGCAGCGCCCTCTGCTGTCTGTAACGGAGAAGGTAAAAAGCTTACAGCACCTGGTATTCCCAGGCGGTCTCCCATCCAAGTACTAACCAGGCCCGACCCTGCTTAGCTTCCGAGATCGGACGAGATCGGGCGTGTTCAGAGTGGTATGGCCGTAAGCGAAGGCTGAGGAGACAAACGCGCTATTCATACATGTTCCTGATGGTTTGTCTATATCCATCAACGGAGAAACATCAGCACAGTCGAACAAGTTTTCTCTCCGCATTGTTCGTGCGCACTGGTTTTGCTCCGCGGTGACTTCCCTCCTCAAATCTACTTGGGAGCTTCCGCCGTCTCTATCCCTCCCTGGGATCCAACCGCGGGCGCTCTCCAGTGTCTTCTTGGAGACATAACTGTTGAACGGGTTCAAATAGTGTGTTTGTCTCCCGCGCTTCGGCTTACGGCCATACCACTCTGAACACGCCCGATCTCGTCCGATCTCGGAAGCTAAGCAGGGTCGGGCCTGGTTAGTACTTGGATGGGAGACCGCCTGGGAATACCAGGTGCTGTAAGCTTTTTAATTTCTCTGCATGAGCAAGGCATGCAGTCAATCGTTCAAGTTTTTTCCGAGGCACGTCATGATATAATTCGTATACACTGTTGCAAATATGTAAACGCGAGCAAGACACGAGCGGCAAAAAAAGGCTGAACGTCTTTCTCGGGCAAGCTGCTCTGTTGTTCAAAGCCGTGTCTCCAGTGAAGGAGCAGCAGCGCCCTCTGCTGTCTGTAACGGAGAAGGTAAAAAGCTTACAGCACCTGGTATTCCCAGGCGGTCTCCCATCCAAGTACTAACCAGGCCCGACCCTGCTTAGCTTCCGAGATCGGACGAGATCGGGCGTGTTCAGAGTGGTATGGCCGTAAGCGAAGGCTGAGGAGACAAACGCGCTATTCATACATGTTCACGGGTGATGGTTTGTCTATATCCATCAACGGAGAAACATCAGCACAGTCGAACAAGTTTTCTCTCCGCATTGTTCGTGCGCACTGGTTTTGCTCTGCGGTGACTTCCCTCCTCAAATCTACTTGGGAGCTTCCGCCGTCTCTATCCCTCCCTGGGATCCAACCGCGGGCGCTCTCCAGTGTCTTCTTGGAGACATAACTGTTGAACGGGTTCAAATAGTGTGTTTGTCTCCCGCGCTTCGGCTTACGGCCATACCACTCTGAACACGCCCGATCTCGTCAGATCTCGGAAGCTAAGCAGGGTCGGGCCTGGTTAGTACTTGGATGGGAGACCGCCTGGGAATACCAAGTGCTGTAAGCTTTTTAATTTCTCTGCATGAGCAAGGCATGCAGTCAATCGTTCAAGTTTTTTCCGAGGCACATCATGATATAATTCGTATACACTGTTGCAAATATGTAAACGCGAGCAAGACACGAGCGGCAAAAAAAGGCTGAACGTCTTTCTCGGGCAAGCTGCTCTGTTGTTCAAAGCCGTGTCTCCAGTGAAGGAGCAGCAGCGCCCTCTGCTGTCTGTAACGGAGAAGGTAAAAAGCTTACAGCACCTGGTATTCCCAGGCGGTCTTCCATCCAAGTACTAACCAGGCCCAACCCTGCTTAGCTTCCGAGATCGGACGAGATCGGGCGTGTTTTTTTTTTTCTTTTATTATAAAAAATAGATATGTTTTAAACAATACACAATACATATTAGCATATCGCCTGCAACCATGTGTCCAGGTCAAACAATTATGAAAACCAAATAAAGAAGTTTGAAAAGGAAAAAAGAAAAACAAACAAATTAAGAAAACATTATGCACCATAAACGAAATCAAAATCAAAGTTGTCACATATCTTGTCATTTTCCCTTTGTTATTAATTAATTATTATCTTTTCCACTTATCCATTCTGTTCAGACCAAATGAAAAACAATGCATGACACCATAAATGATGTCTCTGATTATTACTTTCTGTAGACTTATCAGAAAATTTTCCAACCAAAACCAACCAAAATTCAATGTTTTTACAAAATCTGATCTGCATCAAAACGCTTGTGTTAACTGCACTCCATAACAATGATAAATAAGCGTTGTCATTGTTTCATCTCTTTCCCCTTTTTTTTTTTCAATATTATTATTTTTTCCAAACCATAAGGACCTTTTGCCATTATACTCAGGCCACAATCCAGACATTAGATTAAACAAACTGTGTATGGAAATAGAAAACCAAAATGAATAATGTCACAGATAACTCCCTTCAAACAAAATGCTTCCTTAATATTTCTTTAATCAAAGTTCATCTTTACCTCCCCGTTATCCCCGATTTCAATTAAGGAGCTTCCCTCTATAAAGTCTTTCAGAAATATTTCTTTTTTTATATATCTGTGTGTCATGTGAACATCTCTCTTCATCCCACTTCTAAACATGCTCCATACATCTGCTTTCCTCTTTTCGTAATGGACCATGTTCCTCCTGAGTTTGACAGCAAACCTTGCATGGCTAAACATATAATTCAAGAGACTCACATTACACCCTTTCATTCTTCTAGTCACTCCAAATAACCACAGTTCCTTCCACTCCATTCTCTCCACAAAACTCCCCTCCCAACACCTGCTTATTAAATCTTTCAATCTCTCAAAGTATGTTTTTAGTTCCCTGCATTCTAAAAACTCATGCATGCATGTTTCAACTTCCACACCACACACGTCACATTTCTTGTCCACATTCATGTCAAACTTGCTAATGATTAAATTGTTGAAAATTCTGTTGTGTCTCAAAAGAAAATCAAAGTTTTCACATTCACTACTGTTCCACTTCACTCTCAGATTCTTCCATATCCCTCTGACATCCATCTCATTCATTACTCTCTCCCATACTTTCTCTGCAGCTGGTCTCCTCACATCCTTTTTCCCTAAACATTTGTACAAAACTCTGGTTTTCACACTTGTCAGTTTCATACTCCTCTCCCCCTCTCCTACATACATCTCAATGTCTCCCTCTTCATCCGCTTCATTTTCTCTCTCAATCATACCCATCCACTCTTTCGGCATCCCTTCTTTTATTTTTTCCATCACTCCCTCTGCTGTTCCCAGCCATATTTCATCACCCTTGTCCCTCACTTCATCAACTATTACCTGTGCCCTCATAAACCCAGGTACATATTCGTACACCAAATCCCTCACCTTCCTAAACCCAGCCCTCCACATCAGCCTGTTGTATACTGTTTCCCCTTCCCATCTGATTTTGGGATTTAGAAACACAGGCTGTTCCCAGACCTGATTCGCACTTTTACATTCATACTGCACACATTCCACAAACTCTCCCCACGACCCCAGCATCTCTTTGTAAAAATCAGACACTCCCTCCAACATTCCTTTTTTCAATTTCATAAACACTCCACTCTCTCCACACCCTCCACATTTATCAATCGCTTCTTTTAAAAACACCTTCCATGTGTGATCCCCTCTGTTTCTTAGATATCTCGTCATCATTTTTACCCTTAGTGCTTTCTTTTTCTTTTCTAGATTAATTAGTTTCAGTCCTCCATCTTCATATTCATTCTCCATCACCTCTCTGGCTATCCTGACTCCTTTCCCCTCCCACAGAAACTCACTCACCAATTTATCCACATCCTTCAGCACTCTCTCAGGCACATCCATCACGTTCATTACATACGCAAATTTACTCATTACCAATGCATTCACAACCACTACCTTCCCTTTCAGCCCTAACCCTCTGTGCTTCCAGAAACTTAGCGTCTTCTTAATACTGTTTACTATTCCTTCAAGCTGCATGTCTCTCCCTTCTTTATCCTTTATCCCTAAATTAACCCCCAACACTCTTAAATAGTCCTTTTTTTCCTTCAGCCCTATCTCTACTCTCCCTCCACTATCCTCTCCTATGTACATTATTTCTGACTTCTCTATATTAACTCTCGCTCCTGATGCCCTCCCATATAGCTCCACACTCTCTACTACCTCTAATACACTTTCCCTATCCTTTACTGTGACTGTTGTGTCGTCTGCATATTGATATAAAAGACTTACCTGCCCACCTGGTATTTCTATCCCACTGATTTTATTGTTTAGCTTCAGCACCTGTGCTAGTGGTTCTGCTGAAATTGAATACAGCAGTGATGACAATGGACACCCTTGCCTGACTGATCTTTCTAATCGAAAAGTGTCTGTGACTATTCCATTGATTTTTACACAACTGACTGCCCCATTGTACAACCTTTTAATCCATCCACCTAATCTATTCCCAAAACCCATTCTCTCTAGCACCCTGTGTAAGTAATTGTGATCAACCCTGTCAAATGCTTTATTCAAATCTAGACTCATTACTATGCCCCCTTTCCTTTCCTTCATATGATGTATTGTGTCTCTGATACTGCTTGTTATATCTGCTATATCCCTACCAGGTATACTATAAGCTTGTGTGTTCTCTACCACCGTCCCTATAACTCTTTTTATCCTTTTGGCTAACACCCGCGCTAATATTTTGTAGTCTGTATTTAACATTGTGATTGGTCTGTAATTTTCTAGTTTATCCCTATTCCCTTTCTTATATAAAATGCTAACTAGCCCTGTCGACATATCTGCTGGTATTTCATTTCTCTCTTCTATTCCTCTAAATAATCTATCTAACACTGGCACTAATTCATCTTTAAATTCTATATAAAATTCACTAATTATTAGGGATGCACGATAACCTTTTTTTAAAGCCGATACCGATAACCGATAACTTCCAGCTCCTAAAAGCCGATACCGATACCGATAACCGATAACACATATACATATGATCATGACATTAATACTATAAACAAACCCAAAAACACTTGACTCTTTAAATAGAGATATTTATTTTTTCCAATGAAAAACTATTGGCAAGCCTCTCCAAAAAGGCCCCTTGAAGTGATGCAAATACATGCATCAGGATTACAAACTGAAAAAGTGCATTCACAAAGTAAAAAAAAAAATATATGTATAGAAAATTGATGCACTGACACAAGTTATATTCAAACATTTCTATGTAAACACAATCTGAAAAGTGCATTCCTCAGTAACAAATAAAATGTGCATAATGCACTGCCACAAGTTAAACTTGTCTATGTAAACAAACTGAAAGTGCATTTCCTCAATAATAAATAAAATGTGCATAATGCACTGCCACAAGTTAAACTTGTCTATGTAAACAAACTGAAAGTGCATTTCCTCAATAATAAATAAAATGTGCATAATGCACTGCCACAAGTTAAACTTGTCTATGTAAACAAACTGAAAAAGTGAATTTCCTCAATAATAAATAAAATGTGCATAATGCACTGCCACAAGTTAAACTGGTCTATGTAAACAAACTGAAAAAGTGCATTTCCTCAATAATAAATAAAATGTGCATAATGCACTGCCACAAGTTAAACTTGTCTATGTAAACAAACTGAAAAAGTGCATGCCATACTAACAAAAAATTAAGTTTAAATGATTTTGGCTTACGGTTCCATTCAAATGAATACCTTTTCACTAAAGTAAATGAGGTTCAATTGTTTGAGAGTGAGAGAGCGAGACAAAGATCATAATACTTAAAAAGGTGGCACATGTTCTGACACGATATCTCAACACTCAACCTTTGGTTCCTGTACTATTTATCTACCCTTCTACCTGTTGATGGATCAGGGGAAGATTTTTTTTAATGAAAAGCAGCATCTCTGCCTTTTCGCATGCAAGTCTGTTTCTTTCCTCGGTCATCACGTGTCCAGCAGCAGAAAACAAGCGCTCGCTGTCGACGCTAGTGCAAGGCGCTGACAGATATTTCCGAGCAAGCTGGGCCATGCACTCGAAGCGTGACTGGTTGCTCCTCCAGTATTCCAGTGGACAACGGCTCAGGTGAAGCGTTGGCTCCGACAGATATGACTGGAGCTAAAAGTTAAAAAAAACACAGCAGAAAAATACAATCTAATTATTATGTTGTTCTGACCATTAACAAGATTTATACGTTTTGTCTTTAGAAAATGTTAAATAAATGTACACTTACTTCTGCATCCACTCTGCCGTTTTCCTGGTGAATGGCAGCTTCAGTGTTTTCTTCCAGTATTGCCTCAAACATTCCCAACAATGAGTTATTTCCATCTTCTCTGCTCCTCTTTTCTGGTGGCTCCTCTGGCTGGGGAGTGCCAGCTGTGGCACCATCATTCTCCAGCAACTTTTCCCTAAGCATATCTGTTGCTTGCCGTTTTGATGCAAGAGTGAAGTAGCGGTCCTTATATCTCGGGTCCAGTATTGTTGCCAGATAGTACAGGGGCTCCTCCTCGACATGACCAAAACGTGATTGCACTGCTTTTAACAGGGTGTCTTTTGATGTCTTTACTCTGTGGTCTGTTGGAACAGTTTGCTTAAGCAGACGTGTCAAAGCTTGGGTGGAGGGGATAACGTCTGCAGCTGTGGCTGTGGCCTTGCTGATGTTTCTGGTCAGCTGTTCACATGGATCGAGGATGGTCAGCATGTTTTCCACCAGGGTCCATTGGTGGGCGTTGAGTGTTGCGGGCAAATGGTGTTCAACTGCATATGCTGCAATAGCTTGTTTCTGCGCCACTAGACTCTTAAGCATGTAAAACGTGCTGTTCCATCGCGTAGCTATGTCTTGTTGGAATCGTGTTTGTGGCACTTGCAGCCGTTCTTGTAACTTCCTCAGGGCGGAGGACGCTACTTGAGACTGTCTAAAATGTCCAACAATCTTGCGTCCAATGGCAACGCAGTCAGACACAGCTCTTTGACTTAACACAGCCTCGTTCACAGCAAGTTGTAAAGAGTGGGCCATGCAGCCCAGGTTTGCAACACCGCACTCTTTCATTGCCTTTTCCATATTGCGCGCATTATCTCGTAAGACAACATGGACCATCTCCTTCTTAATATTCCACCGCTGTAGCATAGCTTCAAAAGTCTGGTGAATCATTGTACCTGTGTGTGAGCCGGGCAGCTCCTGGGTCTGCAACACCGCTCTGTATAGTTGAAAGTCTGTATTTAACCACTGCGCGGTCAGACTCATCATGCTTACAGGGCTGACATCACAAGTCCATATATCCATGGTGAAGCTCATGTCTTTCACGTTGTTATCAATCAAAGTGTGGATACATCTGGCGATCGCATCATACTTAGCTGGAAGGCACACATCAGAAAAGTAGCGGCGGCTCGGCAATGTAAACCGAGGCTCCAAGTGATTAATCAGGCGAGAAAAGCCTCTGTCCTCAACGAGGGTGAAGGGCTGGTCGTCAAGTGCCATCATTTCCATGATTAAGTCTTCAATAGCCTTAGCCCGTGGGTCATTTCTGGCGAATTTCTTGGATTTTTCAAAAGCCTCGCCGATGTGTGTAAGTCCCGGTGGCTTCTTTGCGGCTGGCTTTAAGTTGCTAGCGTCTTTAGCAGCCCGGGCGTCCTCATATGCTTTCAAAACTCCGTCGAAGCGATGGCTATGTTTCAGGTGACTTATCAGGTTTGACGTATTGAAGCTCGTGCTACTTTTACCTCCTCGTGGAACTTGCTTGGAACATTTATTACAAATAACTAGCGACTTATCGTCTACAGAAACTTTGAAAAAGTCCCACACAATCGACGCCATGTTGTCTGTTTTTAAACGTAAGCACGCTGTGCTGCATTCATGGTGTGACGGAAATTCCCCGTTTCCACGTTTGCTAGTCGTTCTTTCGGCCTTTTAAAGTTCATTTTTCTATTGTTTATGTGTATGTATGTGACATGAGGAGGTATTCTTGAATTTTCCCAGTCAAAAAGAGTTTTTCTGATTATGCCAACGTCACTTGAACGCAGCATTCACTGCAGGCCGTTCGAGTCTGACAGTTGGAGCGGGCCATTGCCGTGCTGACAAAAATATATATGTTATCGGGGCTATTCGTCATGATATCGGACTTATCGGAATGACGTAATAATTTCCAGTTATCGGCCCGATAATATGCGGGCCGATAATTATCGTGCACCCCTACTAATTATCCCATCTATACCTGGACTTTTATTTCTACCTAACCCTGCTATTGCTGCCTCTATTTCTCCTGTTCCTATGTTTCCTTCACACATCTCCTTGTCTTTCTCACTCAACCTCGCTTCCACTTTCTCCAAAACACTCTCCATGCTCTCTTCCTTCATTTCTTCTTTTCTAAATAAATCCCTATAAAATTCTTGTACCCTTTCAGCTATCCCTACAAAATCCGTAATTATTTCACCATTCTTCCCTTCTACTTGTTCTAGATAAATCCTCTTTTGTTTGGATTTCTCTAGCCCTAAAAAAAACTTTGTACATTTCTCTCCCTCAACCACATATCTCGCCCTGCTTCTGACTATTGCCCCCATACACCTGCATTGTTCTATTTCCTTCAGTTCTTCCCTAATTCTTATGTAGTTGTTTAAATCATTTTCTCCCTCTTTTTCTATCTTCTCAGTCTCACTTTCTAATTCTTCCTTTAACTTCCTCTCCTTCTCCCTCTCTTTTCTATTCCTGTTTCTGCTATATACTATGCTCATCTTTTTAATCTCTGCTTTAAAACTCTCCCACCACCTCCCTATATCCGCTTCATACATTCTCTCATCCTTTCTCCTGTTTATACATTCTCTCACTTTGTTTTTATACTTTTCATCCTTCACCAAATCACCATTCAAACACCACACACTGCCCCCTCTCTTTTCAACCCTTTTTGTTACCCTGAACTCTAACACCATGTGATCACTTAAAGCTGTGCTTTTATATCCTACCCTTCCTATCATATCTACTATGTCCTTTTGACCTAACACTAAATCTAATCTACTCTGTTTTAGCACCCCTCTCACCACTTGTCTTCTTGAAAATACCCTCCCCTCTGGATTCCTCTCTCTCCACACATCAATCAATTCTCTTTCTTTCATCAATTCTTTCAGCACACCTCTGGATGAGTCGCTTTTAAAACACACACTTGATGAAGCATCCAGCCTTCCACACCACACATTAAAATCACCCACAATCATACAGTTTTCCCCACACATTCCTCTCATTCTCTCAAAAAAGACCCTTCTTTGTTTCTCCTCATTTGGTGCATATATATTCAAAAGTTGAAATTTTTTCCCCATGTGCTCAAATGTTATCCCAATCACTCTCCCTTCCCTGTCATCCTCACATTTCCTTACATCCTCTATCACTCCCCTCTTTACCAAAATTGCTACCCCTCTTGATTTAGTTCCCCCATTGTTCACATACATCTGACCCAACCATTCTCTCTCAGTCTCTCTCACACACTCATCATCCCAGTGCGTCTCTTGTAAACATATTATGTCAGCGTCACACACCAGCAAGGTTTGCTGTCTTCTGACTCTCTCTCTGAGGCCGTTGCCATTGAAAGAGGAGATGTGGAGCATGCTTAGTAAAAGTAAGAAGAGTGTCTTCATGACTTCTTATTCATTTTGTGTTTTTCTTTTTCAATAGCTCACGTCTTTTCACCTGTCTTTTGAGTCCTGTTCTTTTTCTCACTATATCAACTTTTTCCATGGAGTCACCGTCACTATCCGTAACATCGGACACCATCCAGTCATATTCGGTCATTTTCACCCCACATTTCTCCCCGTTTCCTCCCCCCTGTTCCCCCCTGCTTATTCCCTCCAGTCCCTCTCCCAATCCTCCTTCTCCCTCACCTCTCTCCTCCGCTCCTCCACCCTCAAAAGTGTCACCAGTCTCTTCTCCACCTTCCATCGGTGTATCCTCTGCTATCTCTGCGGCGTCGTCCAGCTCCTCTTCCCCGTCCATTTGCTCCTCCTCTCCGCCCATTTCTTCCGCCTGGCTCTGCTCCTCTCCTGTCGGCCCCAGTGGAGAAGCTTCTTGGTCCTTTTCATTTTGTCTCTGTTCCTCCTGATCCGTCCTCTTCTCACTGTTTTCTTCTCCTCCTGTCTGCCGCTCCTGCTGCTCCGCGCACTCCCGTGCATAGTGCCCCTGTCCTCCACATTTATAACAGGTAAAAGCCGGGCAGTCTCTTACGATATGTCCGGGCTGAATGCACAGACGGCAGACTTTAACTTGTTTGTCATGTAGGCCTATCACACGGAAGTGCTCCGATCCTGCCGCTGTTTCAAGCTTAGTCGAATACGGGAGTGATTTGACAGTTTCATTGAATTTCACTTTTAAAAAGCGTGTCCCGTCTGCGATGTCCGTCCCCGGCCACATTCGTCTCCTTATGCTGGATACTGGTTTCACTCCCCAGTCTCTTAATTTTCCCAGTATTATTTCATCATCGATGTATGTCGGCAGGTTGATAAATGAGACTACCATCTCACCGATTCCTAATTCTCGGGCCATGATGATATTATTCTTGATTTTCAGCCCGTCCATTAATTTGGATTTCCTGGTGTCGCTCAGCATGGTAATTTCGTAACTTTTTGGCGTCTTGAATCTGCAGCCGATAACCTCGCCGCACTCCTCTTTCACCTTCCTCAAAAGCTCTATCATTGTGATTCTATCATCGCCCTCAATCTCCACCATGATCGTTAGTCTCTTTTCATATATTTTCCTCTTTTCACCATTATCCATGATCTGTTTCTCTTGTTCGTTAAGTCCGTTCTTTGTTGCCATTTTGTCCGTCCGATGCGTTTTCTTTATTTTAGAAAACGAAATCTGAAGCTGTTAGGGGGATGATTTTCAAAATGTGCTTTAGATTTTTTCCAAACGAAATATTCGTTTAAAAAGCTAGATCATGCACTGTAGGTCAATGGAGCTTCTCACACACACACACTCACTGAAGCGCTCACACTTGGGGGCGTGTTCAGAGTGGTATGGCCGTAAGCGAAGGCTGAGGAGACAAACGCGCTATTCATACATGTTCACCGGCTCCGTCCTGATGGTTTGTCTATATCCACCAACGGAGAAACATCAGCACAGTCGAACAAGTTTTCTCTCCGCATTGTTCGTGCGCACTGGTTTTGCTCCGCGGTGACTTCCCTCCTCAAATCTACTTGGGAGCTTCCGCCGTCTCTATCCCTAACCCTTTCTTATGTTGTTAAAAGTATTAAGAACATGAAAAAATACATCAAGGTACATTTAGAACAGAAAAAAAGTGGCCAAAGAATTGCGATTAATAGCGAGTTAACCACGGACAAAATGGTCGTTTGATAGCCCTAGTTTTTACTAAATATTGATGTTTCTGTACTTTACCTGTGTTTAGAATGAAATTGAAAAATTGTGTATTTCCCCATCAAAAAACATTTACAACTTCTGGAAAATATGAAGTCCTCCCAGCTCCAGGAGAAACAGGTAAAGGCCGATTTTGAAGCATAAACAACTTTTCAGTGTGTGAGGAAAATGACAGATTGGACAAGGGAGGAAAGACTAGAGGAATCTACAGTGAGCCACCTCATCCAGGTTTGTGCAGCCAAACCTGCGCTCCAACAGATGACGAAAACAGGTAGGAAGCATTTGTGCACAACTGGACACAACCTGTTCAAACTCTTCCCCTCTGGTAGGTTCTATGAGCTCTGTATGAGAAACCCAGTGCTGGAAGGAGTGCTGAAAATTTTTATTAAAGTATGAGTACAGTTACATAACTAAAATATGACTCCATTACAAGTAAAACTACTGGTATTAAAATCACACTTAAGTAGAAGTACTAAGCACCCTTTTAGCTGTTGATATTTAATGCGTTATCAATTGAAGGGTTTCTGTTTCTCCAAATCTTCAGTCTTTATTACTTTTGTGCTGTTAAGCCCAGTGGTCATGGTCACCTCCAGACCTATTACTGCAGCAACATTTGTGTTTGTCCATATGTCAGGGTTTTCACTGACCCAAACTTCCCACCCAAACTTCCCACAGGCCATGACTGTAATGAACAGTAAGATTAGTTATAAAGTGTCAATAACCCTCTAACACCAAAACAACGATTTCTAGAGGCAGATCTGCAAACGCAGGGCTGATTGTTATTCTGCCTTCATCTTTGGAGTCAAGTGCATCCCAAACAGCATGAGTACTGAGTACTGTCGATTAGTGATGTGTCGGTCGCGAACGAATCAGTTCCAAGGAATGACTCTTTAACGCTAACAAACTGAACTGATTCCACGCTTCACTTCTCTCTCGTTCGTTCTGTCTTTCTCACAGACTAGTCGCTGTGTTTTCACTCTTTAGTTATCAGAGCCAGCCTATCGTATGCTGAGTCTAGGACACCGTGTTCGAATTTTAGCCAATGAGAAACAGGAAAGCATAGCAACCTTTTCCTTGAAAATAAATACATTTCATTTCATTCATAGCTTATCGTTCTCGTTCATTCATTAATTCCTCCCTAGCGTTCACGTTCAGTCAGTCACTCGTTCTTGGCTTGCAGGCTTTAGCTGTTAACTGTTGTGCTGTCTAAAAGTACACATAATCATGAAGTTGCAGCTATGTATTTGCCTACTACAGAACTAGTGTTATGTTGACCGTTAGCATGATCGTTTGAGATCGAGGAGCTGAGAACTGTGCATTACATGACTCACCGCTAAACAACGTTGTACCGGAAACGCGAACGAACGGACTGAATCTCGACATCGAACGATGAAATCCACCTCTACTGTCAATTACCACCCACAGTCACATTGTACAATTATGTGTAATTTTATATCAATATATATCAATATGTAGCAGTGTGGGACAGAACACAAACTCCAAGACTTACTGACAACAGGGAATTCAGTATCAAAAGGTGTTTATGGATTTTAGATGCTGTTAGTTACCACTTGCTTGTTTAGCTATGGAGATAACGTTATTGGTCCTATTAGCTTATCAGCCCAGGAGCAACAAAATTGGCAGCGTTTCAGATGCTGCGTTACCCCTAAATTCCATCAGATCAGTGTTCAGTCCAAGCTGATCGGTTTAACTCTATTCCATTACTTCCACTGGCTCTGCTGCGTTGCAAATCTACTCCATTGCAGTTCCGGCAGTCCATACCCTCCCGTAGCACATATGCAAGGCTTCCATTTCTGACGGATGCCAGAGCACAGCGTAGCAAGTCAGACGAATTCAGCAAAGAGCAGACAGGAAGTAACACCGAAACAACATCTGTCAGCACAAAAAGAGACAAAAGTTGACACTAATCCTTCAGTTGGGAACACGTGTAACTGTATAACAGTAGCTCAAAGCACGTACTTACAACACATGCATTCAACTGCAGTTGCACGTGATGCTGCACTGGGGTTGCCGCATCACGGAGTAAAACCGTACCGGGGCCGTTCCGCAACGCACATGCATCCAGTGGAATTCCCGAGTTAGGTCCCGCTCAGCCCGATTTTGGCAAGGCCTTTGATCACTCAACAGGCCGTGTTCACTCAGAGCTCCTGGTGGTATGGTCAGAAAGGGCTACTTTGACATGTAGGGATGTAACAGGGGGCATCATTTATTTCCAGTGCCAATACTGTTGGCTGCACTACCAAATCCCTCCCTACCTGACCATTTTTGCAAGAAAAACTAAAATACAGCGAAGCAAATATCTCTCCACCTTCTGTTTAAGGCGGACCTCAACCAAGATTTGTTGAAATTTTATAGTCCAAAATCGTTCAATAGTTTAATTTTGGCTTGAACATTACACAATTTAAAAAATACATTGTAACGCTTGTTGTAGTGTTGCTGGTGCCTCAGCACTCGGTGACCCCACTCTGTTACTTTACGTTGGGTGGCTGAGTTGCTGTAGTTCCTAAATGCTTCCACTTTGCAATAATGTCACAAAGTTGATCATGGAATATTTAGGGAGGGAAGACATTTCATGAAATCCTATTACAGTACCAAGCTCGAATTCAGTGAGCTCTTTAGAAAGACTCTTTCCTTTCACAAATGTTTGTAAAAGCAGACTGCATGGCTAAATGCTTGATTTTACCCTGTGGCAATGTCACTGAATGAAACACCTGAAGTCAATGACCAAGAAGTGTGCCCCAATATTAAGTCCATGCAGTGTATTTTGAGTGTTTTTATAATAAATTGTAATATTATCTTTTATTATCCCATTCCTAGTATTTACAGTACACAAATGCTTTGTTTGACATTACATCTGTGTTCACACTGCCTTTGCTCTCTGTATTGTCACTCATTTCATGTTCTTCTTGCATCTTCTTTTGCTCATTGTCAGAAAGTGACCACGCAGTTAAACATGAAAATATATTTTTACAAAAAAAAAAAAAAAAAACTCACTCTAAAAGGATTAATGAAACAAAACAAAGAGGGGTTGAAGACACCAGGGGCCATATTTCAAGTGACAAATTGTACAAAAAAAAACCTCACTCTAAAAGGATTAATGAAACAAAACAAAAAGGGGTTGAAGATCGCGGCCAAAGAGAACAAAAGAAGAGGAAGCCACTGAGCCAGCCCACAGTGGGCTGTTGTACTTAGTGCATTCCCCCGAAACTACATAAGAAAAGAGATCCAACTAAACCAACAAAACCTGGTTACTGAACTACCGAGATCTCCAGCCCAAACTGAAATGACAAACCCCAACAATCATGCTCGTAAAAAGCAATCGTGAACCGGCAAAAAACAACCCTGGAAAATCTGATATTCACCCTCATCACTTTCTGTACCATTGTCCTGACAGCTGCTCTTCAGTCTGCGTCATGGACTCACCATCCCCCCTGTCTCTTGTCATCATAAGACCCCACCTAATGATCTTTATTTACATTTTTGCAACAAATACAAATACTGTTGAATAAAAAGGTTTCAATGAGGATGTTTGGATCTTTTTTCCACCAACAAATGAAACCATCACTAGGTTGTGGCAGTATCAGCGGGAAGAAGCTTGAGAACCAGCTCCAAACCACATAAAAAAAATGTTTTATTGGGAATCTCAAATCACACAAATACTGCTTCAGTAATAACCTCAGTTTCCCCAGATGAAATGGAAACAAACAAAATGTGTATAAAGGAGCTTGGGTATTAAAGGGATATTCCGGTGTAAATTTAATCCATGGTCTAACACACCGTGAAACTGTGCTAGACTCCCTCTCGGGAGATCAAGTTAGCAGACCGCTAATTTACGGAGTTTTATCAATCTCAGAAACAACCGCACGACAACAATACAGTGCAGTAAATTGATCCAAATATATACCGCCACCAAAAAGCCACAAATAATGCTCAGAACAGCACCAAACTTCAGCAACAGTACAAAGCTAGCAGAGGTTAGATGCCCCGGACTATGTGGTGAGACCCTATTTGTACTGTTGCTGAAGTTTGGTGCTGTTCTGAGCATAATTTGTGGCTCTTTGGTGGCGGTTTATATTCGTATCAATTTACTGCAGTGTATTGTTGCTGTGCGGTCGTTTCTGAGGTTGATAAAACTCCGTAAATTAGCGGTCTGCTAATTTACGGAGGGTTATTTTTAGTAAACTCTGTGTACACAAACAATGGGCCTCATTCATGAACCGTTCTTACGAACAAATTTGTTCTTAAGTCCCACTTACGAAGATTTTAAGAAGATTGTGGCATTCATGAATTTTTTCTTATCTAGGATTTTTTCTTAGGCAAGAACAAATCCTACGAACACTCAGGAGTACTCTTACGCGCATTTTAGTGCCGAAATGTTGGCATGGTTGGGTTTTCTTCTCTTGTGTAGTTCAATAAAATGCAATATTACAGTGATAATTCTGTCATATGTATTCATTTATTTATTCATTTCATATTTTTGGTAATTTACAAAGAATTTAAATTCTAAAATAAATTAAATGTGCCAATGATTTAATATAAATCAAGTAAATTGGAAACATGCCATCAATTAGTAACCCCCCCACCCTATTTATACGTGGCATTTCTCTATCCAAGGCCCGCAAAACAATGGCATATATGTTGCTCCTAAGGCTTTCATCAATGTAAGAACACAGCTGCGAACAATTCTGAGGCTTACGAACGAGTTGGTGAATCTGACGTAGGGTTTTCTTAAGGAACCTCTTAAGAATAACTTAAGAAAGAATCTAAGAAGATTCTTAAGAAGATATTGGTGAATGAGGCCCAATGTTCTCAGTGCTCGTGTTCATGTGTAGAGACCCTGGTGACAGTACGAGCAAAGTTTAATGTTCTGTCGAGCCTTCTTAGTGTTTTAAAAATAGCAATAGCAAAAAATAGCTTTTCGTAATTATGTTTTTTTACACGAAGGTTTGACTCATATACATTAACGAAAAAAAGCCTTGGTTGCATTTTGGCGAGAGTTTCACTTTAAAATAATCTGTTTTACTGTGGCTGTTTGATCTGCTGTTTTGTAGGTTGTACTTGCAAATATTACCTTTAAAATCACTCTGGTGCTGAAACAATTAACTAAGCAATAGTCATACCTGCCCTTGGACCTCAAAACACTACACAACACATCTTAGAAACTAAACTTTAGCCCTTTATACACAGCGCTCCCCATTATCTCTGGAGCGGTGGTTCGCCAGTTCTCCGCCGATGGTGAGTCACACAGAGCGGAGCATCTCCGCCGTAGCACTGTGTAATTCACATAGAAAGCCGACGCTGCGGCTCCTAAAGAGGCGTGACGGTACACGTCGTGTTGATGATGTCGGTGTTTCCCAGGTCCCCCCCCGTCAATCTAAACCCGCAGACAGTTTACGATCATATGGATGCTGTTATAATGTGTAGTGATTAGGATCTTGACCCCCCTAAACATCCTGGAAAGTTTTTCGCGCTAAATTACATAATTACATAATCACCATCAGTAAACAGGTTGCTGTCTGACTCCCTCACTAGCAGGGACGGAGGTCGTTTTCTGGGGGAAAGTTCCCTGAAGTCTCGGTCCGGAGGGCTGGCGGTCTTGGTGATTTATTTGCATCACAAACACTCGGTGAGTTTAAGTTTTTTGCCAGTGACAGACACTGTTTTTCGGGCAGAAATGTGACGAAGAGTCGGTAGGACAGGCGGGAGGACAGAAGCTTCTCCACATACAGCTGTGGGGTTTTTTTCCTCAAATAAGTTGCCAAAGACAGTTACAGTTACTACTTTTGTCTGGTCATGTAACGTTGCTTTGTGGGACATTTCTCTGTATTTAGTTGTGTGAAGTACCTGTGCAGTTATCAGACTAGTCAGACCGACACACCCCCGCCCGCGCCTCCGGCTTATTCGTTCACATTGGGGCGGCTCACCAATAATGCGGCCCTGATACTACCTCCAGAGGCGGATCAGCGCCGGAGCGAAATTTCCCTCCTCTCCGCATCTGAAACTTTAACACAGAGGAGGGTGCGGAGAATTGGCGCAGGATCCCCGCATGCAAATTGTACAAAAACTTATGTCACACATGAAAATTCCCACAGTCTCCGGGTCCTTGAATGCACCACAGAGGTGCATAGCGGTGCAGAGACACAGACCGGCTGAATGACGCTTGGTTGATCGGGAAGGACCCATCAGAGACCGCCAAGTGGACGGCGCGCGAGGTTTGGATTTGTAGCAGTAGAAAAGTAGTAATAGCTAGTAAACACATTAGTTTTGGAGATAGATGATTTCTGGAATTGTTTTTGGGTAAATCGGATTGAGTATTGCAGGGAGCTGTTTGTAGGGATATTGCCCGACGGCCTGTATAGGTCCAGGAACGGTATCCCTTTACAGATCTGTGCAGACTCAGGGGATTGATCCGAGGATCGGGTGTTAAGACACTGGAAAAGTATTTCAATTGTAATTAATAGAGGATTGCTGAAAATCAGAGTCGGCCCATGACCACGGGAGCGGAGTGGGATGGGGGTGGGGGGGATTGGAGTACAGTGAGCAAGGAAAGACCCAAAAGGAAAGATAGAGGATACTATTTTCCAGATAGTGATATGGATAACCCTCAGACCAAAGCAATGAGACCAGATAATAAAAGAGACGACGAGTACAAAGTTCTAATCAAAGTGAAGGGAGGTGCAGAGTTTTCGGCTGTTAGTCCCCTTAAATTGACAAATGAATTTAAAAAAGAGATAGGGGATGTAATGCATGCTTCTATTCTGCAAAATGGGATGATTTCTATCATATGCAAGACGGCAAAGCAACAAGAGAAGGTGCTCAAGATAAAAAATGTGATGGGTAAGGGAGTAGAGGTGTTCAAGCCACGATCCAGTTCAGAGGTTAAAGGAGTTGTGTACAATGTGAGAGAGTATGAAAAGACCTCCTCTGAGATGCTTTAAGTGCAAGCAATGATGCAGACGTTGCAGCAAGGAACATGATGGAAAAGAGTGTAATGAACCTGTGAAATGTTGTAACTGTGGGGGTGATCATCCAGCTTCTTTCAGGGGATGTCAAAACTATGTCAAAGCATAATGGCATTCATGGTGGAAACAATGTGGAGGGTTAAAATGGTGGCAAACAAAAAATCAGATGAGGCACGAGAAATTGCTTCGGCTGCAGAATGACTCCTAGGTTTCAAGGGAATAAATCCAAAGGAAATTTGGGAGTTTACCTACACTCAGAACAGTGCAGATCAAAGCTCAAATGGAAGTCAACATCTAGGCATAGATGATAATGACGAAGAAGAAATGGGAAGTACATATGGGGAATATGAGGGTGATTAGTGTTCTCTGCATTATGTTTTACATAATGCAATGGAATGCTAGGAGTCTAATTGCAAATGGGAAAGAACTTAAGCACATGTTAGATGAGCTTGAAGATAAACCAGAAATAATTTGCATTGAGGAAACTTGGTTGAAACCACGACTTGATTTTAAAATACCGGGTTATAAATGTGAAAGAAAAGACAGAGAGAATATAGTGGGAGGGGGATGTGCAACTTTCATTAGAAACGGAATTCAGTATAGAAGAATAGAAATGAATACAGTGTTAGAATGTGTCATCACAGAAGTATGGACTGACAGAGGGAAAATCACCATTGTCAACTTGTATAACCCCCGCATTAACTTGTTTAACATTAACATAGAAATTGTGGATAACATAAGTGTACCAGTGGTGTGGGTTGGGGATTTTAATGCTCACAATGAGCTGTGGGGAAGCAAGAAGAGAAATAGAAATGGGAAAATTGTAGAAGATTTTATTGACAAAAACCAGTTAGTTGTGTTAAATGATGGTCGTCCTACATGGTTCAGAACAAGTCGGGCAGTCTCTTCCTCCATAGATATTACAATTGCATCAGCGGAGTTGGCATCAGTTAGTAGGTGGGAGACGATGGATTGGTATACAGTGGGAAGTGATCATCTCCCAATCATTTGTAAATTTGGCAGATGTTTAATTGAAGAACCAGTCAATCTGGCCTTGAGGCTTAATTATAAAAGAGCTAATTGGATAAAGTTCGAGGATGATGTGAATATGGGATTATCAATGATAGATAGTGAGAAAGGGGTAGATAAGTGGAATAGTTCTTTATCCAAGGTATTGAGGACAGCTGCAGCCCAGAATATTCCTAAGAAAAAAATTCCTGTAAGAGGATCAATGGTTCCATGGTGGACCGAAGAATGTAACTCTGTAGTCCGAGCTAGAAACAGGGCCTATAAAAGGTTAAGAAAACATTTAATAGAGAGCTATGCTATTGAATATAAGAGACTTAGAGCTAAGGCTAGACGTGTCATCAAGGAGGCAAAGAAACAAAGCTGGAGAAATTTTTGTGGTAAATTAGGACCAGATACACCCATAAAAAAGATATGGAACGTATGATAACGGATAGACTTGTGGATAAGCTGGAGAAAAATGATTTTTTTGTGACGCGTCAGAGTGGATTTAGGAAGGGACGATCAACAATGGATGCTGTTTTAAGTCTAGACATGGACATAAAGAAAGCTATTGCAAATAAGGAAGCAGTAGTGGCAGTCTTTCTGGATATAGAAAAAGCATATGACATGCTTTGGAGGGAAGGGTTATTAATTTCACTTTATGACGCGGGAATCAGAGGGAGAATGTTTAATTGGATCAAGAATTTTTTATGTAACCGGACAATTCAAGTGAATATAGGAAATGAACTTTCAGATGAGCTTGAGGTGGAAAATGGAACCCCACAAGGAAGCGTGATAAGTCCAGTTCTCTTTAATATCCTAGTTAATGGAATGTTTAGCAAAGTGGGGAAAGGATTTGGATGTTCATTATTTGCAGATGACGGGGCTATCTGGAAGCGAGGGAGGAACCTCCCATACCTGTTTAAGCAAATTCAAGGAGCTTTGGAGAAAATAACTGAGTGGGCTAATGATTGGGGTTTTAAAATTTCAACAGATAAAACTAAATATATGGTGTTTGGAAATAAGAAAAGTATACCATCACAGCAAATACAACTAAACAATAATAATCTTGAAAAAGTCAAGTATTTAAAATTTCTAGGAATGTGGTTGGACGAGAGGATGACAGGGAAAAAACATATTGAAATGGTTTCGATGAAGTGTGGGAAAATAATTAATGTCCTTAGATGTGTGGCTGGATCTGACTGGGGGGCTGATAGAGAAACAATGATGGGGATTTACAGAGCAATAATAAGGTCAGCTATTGATTATGGATGTATGATATATGGATCAGCAGCTTCTTCAGTGATCAGTAAACTTGATAGAGTCCAAGCAAAAGCCCTAAGAGTGTGCTGTGGAGCATTCAGTACAACTCCAATACCAGCGTTATTAATTGAAATGGGAGAGATGCCGTTAGAAATTAGAAGACATAAACTTGGTTTGAGATATTTAATGAAGCTTAAAGGACAAAATGAAATGATACCAACAAAAAACCTTCTGAATGAGCACTGGGAGTTTATGGGAATATCAAAAAAGACTAAAACAAATTTTGCGGAAAAATTAAAATCGGTGGCACGGGAATTTGGAATGGTGGATACCAGTGTCTGTCCTCCAGTATGTCGACCAGTTGTTCCGGCATGGTTAATTCCAGATCCCATGGTTGACCTGAAGTTGTTGAATAAAAGCAAAACAAGGATGTCAGAAGATGTAGTAAAGGAGGTTAAAAACTGGCAGCAACTAAAATGGGGAGACCACCTACAAATTTACACAGATGGGTCAAAGGATCATGAAAGTGGAAGAGTGGCAGTTGGTATTAGCATACCTGAAATCAGTTAAAAAAAGGGATATAGAATTTCAGATCATATGTCAGTCTTCACAGCAGAAATGGTGGCAGTTCTGTGGGCATTAAGATGGGTTGAGGACAATAAACAGGGAAATTCAATCATATGCAGTGATTCAGCAGCAACCTTAACTACAATAAAAGAAACTAAATCCAAGTCCAGACCTGATGTAGTAGTAGAAATTTTACAATCTCTTTTCAGGATACACAAAGCAGGATATGAGGTGGGATTTCTTTGGGTTCCAGCACATATGGGTGTGAAGGGGAATGAGGAGGCGGATGAGATGGCAAAGAAGGCGGTGAAGGAAGAAAGAGTACAAATTCACTTACAATATGGAGCACCAGAGTACACAGAAAGAATAAACCGATTTTTAAAAGAGAAGTGGCAAAAATCTTGGGAGAAGGAAAGGAAGGGAAGGGCATACTTTATAGTGCAGGAGAGTGTAAGTAAAAACAAGTGCACCATTAGATGTAATAGAAAAGACTCTGCAGTACTCTCATGACTGAGGCTGGGACACTGTGGGCTGAGGAGTAAGCTGGCTCTGATTGGTAAGCATCCTGATGGCAAATGTGAATGTGGTGATGGCGAGACAGTAAAACATGTGCTACTCCAGTGCAAAATATACTCCAACCAAAGAAGGACTCTCTTCAGGAAGCTTGGAACAGATGGGGAAACTGTTTTTAATATGCGCACACTTTTGAATCTGGATTCTTGGGATAAGACAAAGAAGTTGATGGACTATCTACACAAAATAGGAGTGTACAGAAGGATTTGATGTAGGTCTCGATAGCAAACAGTAGGGGCAGCAATACACCATAGCTGTGTCTAGTCTGCCTAACTAAAGAAGAAGAAGACCGGCTGAATGATCATTAGTGTGTGCGTCGCTTAAGATGTAAGTTTCTGTTTTTTCATGTGGTGTTACACTCTTTTGATGTTTGTGTTTATCCATGAGTCTATTCTGATGACTTTGCAGTGGTTTTGCTTTCGGTTTGTATAATGTGATGAACGATTAGCCGCTAATGAGTCACACGGAGCTAGCCGCTAACTAGCAATAGCCTCAGAGGTTTATGTTGCTACATTGCTAATTTCTGTTGTTTATACATTGCATACTGAATGCTAATCGATCATTGACAGCATATATCCATTTCATGTTGCATCTCAGTCTATAGATTAAGGCTCATTCAGGTTAATTGATTACTGCTGACTTTTATTTTCACAATTAATCTGGAGCTGTATTTCAGTTGTTATCTTGTTAAAGATAGTTGTTATCTTGTTAAAGACTCCTCCTTGAACCGGCACCTTATCGTGGTGGAGGGGTTTGAGCACCCGAATGATCCTAGGAGCTATGTTGTCCGGGGCTTAATGCCCCTGGTAGGGTCTCCCAAGGCAAACAGGTCCTAGGTGACGGGTCAGACTAAGATCGGTTCACTCGCCCCTGATGAAAGCAAGAATACCAAGGACGTGCACGTCGCCCGGATCGGCGTCACCGGGGCCCCACCCTGGAGCCAGGCCTGGGGTTGGGGCTCGCAGGCGAGCGCCTGGTGGCCGGGTCTCTGCCCACGGGACCCGGCCGGGCGCAGCCCGAACGAGCAACGTGGGCCCGCCCTCCCGTGGGCTCACCACTCGCGGGAGGGTTCAGAAGGGGCCGGTGCAGAGGGATATGGGTGGCGGTCGTGGGCGGGGGCCCCGGCGGCCCAATCCCCGGATGGTGACTCTAGCCATGGGGACATGGAATGTCACCTCACTGGGGGGGAAAGAGCCTGAGCTGGTGCGGGAGGTTGAGCGGTACCGGCTAGAAATAGTCGGGCTCACCTCCACGCACAGCCTGGGCTCTGGAACCCAACTCCTTGAGAGAGGCTGGACTCTCTTCTACTCTGGAGTTGCCCGCGGCGAGAGGCGGCGAGCTGGTGTGGGCTTGCTTATAGCCCCCCAGCTCAGCCGCCATGTGTTGGAGTTCTCCCCGGTGAACGAGAGGGTCGTTTCCCTGCACCTTCGGGTCGGGGATAGGACTCTCACCGTTGTCTCGGCTTATGGGCCAAACAGCGGTGCAGAGTACCCGGCCTTCTTGGAGTCCCTGGGAGGGGTACTGGAGAGTGCTCCAACCGGGACTCCGTCGTTCTCCTGGGGGACTTCAACGCCCACATGGGCAATGACAGTGTTACCTGGAGGGGTGTGACTGGGAGGAACGGCCTCCCCGATCTGAACCCGAGTGGTGTTTCGTTACTGGACTTCTGTGCTAGTCACAGTTTGTCCATAACGAACACCATGTTCAAGCATAAGGGTGTCCATATGTGCACGTGGCACCAGGACACCCTAGGCCGGAGATCAATGATCGACTTTGTGGTCGTATCATCTGACCTCCGGCCGTATGTCTTGGACACTCGGGTGAAGAGAGGGGCTGAGCTGTCAACTGATCACCACCTGGTGGTGAGTTGGATCCACTGGCGGGGGAGGAAGCTGGACAGACCTGGCAGACCCAAACGTATCGTGAGGGTCTGCTGGGAACGTCTGGCAGAACCCTCTGCCAGGGAGATCTTTAACTCCCACCTCCGGGAGAGCTTTGACCAGATCCCGAGGGAGGCTGGGGACATTGAGTCCGAATGGACCATGTTCTCCACCTCCATTGTTGACGCGGCTGTCCGGAGCTGTGGCCGTAAGGTCTCCGGTGCCTGTCGCGGCGGCAATCCCCGAACCCGGTGGTGGACCCCGGAAGTAAGGGTTGCTGTCAAGCTGAAGAAGAAGTCCTACCGGGCCTGGCTGGCCGGGGGGACTCCTGAGGCAGCTGACGGGTACCGGCAGGCCAAGCGTGCGGCAGCACGGGCAGTCTCGGAAGCAAAAACTCGGGTCTGGGAAGAGTTCGGGGAGGCCATGGAGGAGGACTACCGGTCGGCCTCGAAGAAATTCTGGCAAACCATCCGGCGCCTCAGGAGGGGGAAGCAGTCCTCCACCAACACTGTTTACAGTGGAGGTGGGGAGCTGTTGACCTCGACTGGGGACATCGTCGGGCGGTGGAAGGAATACTTCGAGGATCTCCTCAATCCCATTGACACGCCTTCCATAGAGGAAGCAGAGGCTGGGGACTCAGAGGTTGACCCATCCATCACCCAAGCCGAAGTCACTGAGGTAGTCCGGAAGCTCCTCAGTGGCAAAGCACCGGGGGTGGATGAGATCCGCCCTGAGTACCTCAAGTCTCTGGATGTTGCGGGGCTGTCTTGGCTGACACGTCTCTGCAGCATCGCGTGGCAGTCGGGGACAGTGCCTCTGGACTGGCAGACCGGGGTGGTGGTCCCCCTATTTAAAAAGGGGGACCGGAGGGTGTGTTCCAACTATCGGGGAATCACACTCCTCAGCCTCCCCGGGAAAGTCTATTCCAGGGTACTGGAGAGGAGAATTCGGCCGATAGTCGAACCTCGGATCCAGGAGGAACAATGCGGTTTTCGTCCTGGCCGTGGAACACTGGACCAGCTCTATACCCTCCGCAGGGTGCTCGAGGGTTCATGGGAGTTTGCCCAACCAGTCCACATGTGTTTTGTGGACTTGGAGAAAGCATTCGACCGTGTCCCTCGTGGCATACTGTGGGGGGTGCTCCGGGAGTACGGGGTCGGAGGCCCTCTGTTAAGGGCCGTACGGTCCCTGTACTGCCGGAGCAGGAGCTTGGTTCGCATTGCCGGCAGTAAGTCAGACCTGTTCCCAGTGCATGTTGGACTCCGGCAGGGCTGCCCTTTGTCACCGGTTCTGTTCATTCATTTTAATGGACAGAATTTCTAGGCGCAGCCACGGGCCGGAGGGGATCTGGTTCGGGTGCCAATGGATCTCATCTCTGCTTTTCGCGGATGATGTGGTCTTGTTGGCTCCTTCGAGCCGGGACCTCCAGCATGTCCTGGGGTGGTTTGCAGCCGAGTGTGAAGTGGCTGGGATGAGAATCAGCACCTCCAAATCCGAGGCCATGGTTCTCGACCGGAAAAAGGTGGCCTGCTCCCTCCAGGTGGGAGGAGAGTTCCTGCCTCAAGTGGAGGAGTTTAAGTATCTTGGGGTCTTGTTCACGAGTGAGGGAAGGATGGAGCGTGAGATTGACAGACGTATCGGTGCAGCGGCCGCAGTAATGCGGTCTTTGTATCGGTCTGTCGTGGTGAAGAGAGAGCTGAGCCGAAAGGCGAAGCTCTCGATTTACCAGTCAATCTACGTTCCGACCCTCACCTATGGCCATGAACTTTGGGTCATGACCGAAAGAATAAGATCCCGGATACAAGCGGCCGAAATGAGTTTCCTCCGCAGGGTGGCAGGGCGCTCCCTTAGAGATAGGGTGAAGAACTCTGTCACCCGGGAGGAGCTCAGAGTAGAGCCGCTGCTCCTCCACATCGAGAGGAGCCAGCTCGGGTGGTGAGGTGGCTCGGGCATCTGTTTCGGATGCTCCCGGGACGCCTCCCTCGGTAGGTGTTCCTGGCATGTCCCTCCGGGAGGAGACCCCGAGGAAGACCCAGGACACGCTGGTGTGACTATGTCGCCCAGCTGGCCTGGGAACGCCTTGGGGTCCTCCCGGATGAGCTGGAGGCAGTATCCGGGGAGAGGGAAGTCTGGGTGTCCCTGCTCAGGCAGCTGCCCCCGCGACCCGGCCCCGGATAAGCGGATGAAAATGGATGGATGGATGGATGGATCTTGTTAAAGATATATATCTAGCCCAGTGTATTTTCATATTTAAGTTGTTCTTTCTTTTCTAATCAGTCTGTATTGTTGTGCTTGTATTGCAGAAACCACATACACTCTCAAAAAAGCCGATAAACAGCTTTAACTGTATTAAAGGACTCTGCCTCTTATTAATTCACTCACCTGAGCATTACAACATTGTCCTGACCCAACACCCTGAAGCGATTGCTGCCACCCAAGATCCCTATATAGTCTGTCATACACAAATGGCAGTGTGAATGGGGCTTTTGACTAGATAGTAACTGTTGTGCCATTTTCGTAACTGCCATTTCACTTTTTCAGTAGTAAAAAACGGATCAAATAAAGACAGCCAAAGTCACGCCCCTTCCGGATTCCCTCATGGGACCTTATTTTGGAAAAAACTTTGTATGATAGTGTATGGAAAGAGACAAATAATGTTTCAGTCCCCTTTGAATTGCCATGATCACACGTTTGTTACTTTAAAAGATAATTTCTTGAGAATGTTTGTCTCCAGTGTTTCCTCATGGGGGCCTGCCAGATTGGGAGTTGTCTCTGGTCTGGCCGCGGGGGGTGCTGTCCCGTGGACAGTTCCGGCCCGGGTGACTAGAGGGCTCTGCACCTTGGTGTGGGGCCTCCTGTCTGCCCGGGTTGGGGTGGTCTGTTTTTCTGCTGTCTGTACATCTCTGTAAGGCACTTTGCGATACTTTTCTGTATGATAAGCGCCATATAAATAAAGTTTGATTTGATTTGATTTGATAAACCTAAAGAGAGCACACACACTTGGCCCAGTTGCTCTGTACCGCGCTGAAGCTCCTCGGTCCCCTGTTGGCCTGCACTCACATTGCTCTGGCTGCAACTGGGCTTGCGTACGGTTACCCCTTATGTACATATGTCATCATGTTGCAGTGCAGTTGTGGCACAATGGAGAACAACAGAGATAACATAACTGACTTTACTGACTTATTTGTGGCTTATTTTATATCATTTTGGTCACATCACCAAGTCACATTTCTGGATTTCTTCATTATGCAAGGCACACCTCTTCCAATTACTATCTTTTAATACCTTTTCTGTGACAAGTTGGCGGCCATGTTGGTGTTGATGATGTGTGTTGAGTGAGACGGTGTGGTTCACTGAGCGCTTTAACACAGAACTAAATTATTTTTTACTTTATTTACGACAAACTGCAACTTTATTGACTTAAGAAATTATTATTATTTATTATTGAAAATAGTTATTTTATTCTTACCATTAAAGCTAGGGTCTACAATCCTGGAGAGCTAGCAAGATTTGAAAATGGCACCTCCTCTAAGTCCACCCCCCCATCCCGTCAGTGCTCCGTCCAAAGCCACGCCCCCACAAACTTGAACGCGCATCTGTTAGTGGGACTCAGCAGGGAGAAGGAGATGCCGGAGCAAGACGCAGCAATTCAGCTGAATTTAGCACGGAGCAGACAGGAAGTCAAGCACCAAAATAACAAACTACATCCGGTTACTTTTCAAAATAAAACACTCCGTGTTGACACCAGCACACATCGTGAGGCCAGCTGTCTACCGTACTACATGGTGGCGGACTCAAACAGCAACCGGTGGGGATTGCCGGAAGGCGGAGCAAAACCGGATCGGAGCCGCAACGCAGCTGACCCGTATTCAGTGGAAACTGGGCCGACTCATTAGCCATTCTAATGGCTAAAAACAACACACAAAGAAGCTAACGTTAGCATTGGGTTAACACGAGCTACAAACGTAGCCAAGTTGGCAAACCTCATATAGTTCATGAAAATAACAAATCCCCCTGAAACAAAACAAATAATTACCTGTCCAACAAAAAGGGAGCAACCTCTGCATCACTTTTCAGGCCCTTCACATGCCCCAGTTGTCTCCACCGCTCAAACGCGCACAGATGTTGACTCTGTCCAACTTCTTTCTTTATCCAGAGCCTTTTTCGTTGCTGCCTTTCCTGCCTCAGCCTTTCTTTTCCTTGCCTTTTTAGCGGGGTGAGCTGTTACAAGTAACGCTGGCTGCATTTTCTCTGCCATTGTAACCAAATGAACGTCTTCTCCTTCAACTCCGTATTTCTGCAGAGGAGTGTGCTGAATATTTCCGGCATCAGTGAAACGTAACGTGTGCACGCGCGGAGGCGGGAGGGACAGAACGAGACATGAAGGCCGGACAGCACGGATTGGTCAGATTTTTCTCAGTCCTACAGCTGCCACAGAGGTCCGATTATTTTCGTTCCTTTTTCTGAATACATAATGTATTGACTACTCTCAGGATAGCAGGATCATTTCACCCAGTATAACAAATGTGTTTCTAAACAACATTACGGACCCTAGCCTTAACTTAGATACAAACTTTTTCCTTAAATAAGGTCCCATTGGGTCCACCAGAAGAGGTATGACTTTGGCTCTCTATAATTACAAGCTGCTTGTCCAAATTAATAAATAAGCTAGCAGACTGTGAACATTACAGAGATAACAGGTGATTCATATATTTCATGTTTCAGTAGAACAACAGGACAATATGATAAAGCAACCAAAATGTTTACATGTCCTGGACAAGTCATAACTTTAATTGTAAAGCCTTGTATGTTTCAGTCACAAGCTTAGAAGCTAGCCTGCTGTTGTTAGCTAACACATTAACCCAGCCAACGTTAGCATGGAAGTCATTATTTTTGTTACCACAAATTGAAAACCTTTTTTTTTTTATACAGTACCATGAGAAACATGAGAACATTTTAGACCCATCTCGTCGATGAAAATAAAACAAACATTTCATCATACTTTTTATTGTCAAAGGTCTATTTTTATCTCATCATCATCATCTTGTCTTAGTCATGAAAAAATGGTTGTTGATGAACATTTTTCATCATGGTTACGTAAGAACCCAAATTTCTCTATTGTCATCTTCAAAAACCAACACAAATATCTTTAACCACTCCCCCCATCTGAGGAAGTAGAGACCAAAGTGGATTAACTTTGTTTGTGATAGATGTCTCCACAGCAATTGGAAACCTTTTACAAAACCTTATACACCTTGGACTGCTTTCTCAACAAGGGCCAGCATTGCAAGACGCAAAATTTGCTTAAAAATTCAATCTCAAGATTGGATCATTAACGAGGCCAAACTTTGTAGCTGTAAGTTTCTCCATTGCTGTAGATAACTGTTTATTTTGCAGCTTAACCTGTTGAACTAAGCATCGGCAGGTCCCATGGATAATGTTGCTTATGTCTATCGCAGCACGCTGGTGGATTCGCTGTCCACACGAGAACGGGAGGGCTGCATTTTCAGATTTTTCCACACTGAGCCCCGTTTTCAAAAAAGTGCGTTTTCAGGCACTGCGTTTTGGAGGGTCAGCCAAAACGATGCAAAACGTCCATTTTCACAAAAGAGCATTTCCATGTGAACGGCCTCTCAGTTCGGCTACCTTTGTTACGGGCCTACTGACAGCTGGACCCTAAAGCAGAGACAGGCAGGGTAGATAGGTGCGAAAAAATTTTTATTTTAACAAAGGGCTCCACAAGTAAAAAGCAACAAGTGGCTGGCAAGGCATGCGGGGCAACTCAACCGCCAGAAGACACTCAGGCACGGGGCAAACTCAGGAACTCAGGCAACAAGGCAGCTCAGGGCAAACTCAGGAACTCAGGCACAAGGCAGCGAGGTACGAAGAACTGAAAAGGCACACAAGGAAGAAAAACATCAGCACTAGTTGGCAAGACTGCGGCAAAAAACTCACTAGGAGAAGACGGTCAGCTCTACCGACAAGACGGAATTATCTGGCAGGGGAGAAGGGCCAAGACCAGGTGTATATATAGAGGTGGTACTGATTGAATGGCTGCAGGTGTGCCTCGTCAGCCCTGTCGGCCAAGCCCTGCAGAGGGGGAGGAACAAAGAGGCAGGGAAAAACAGGCAGGGCAAAAACACCAAAACACAGAACCCTCACAACCTTGGCCTCAAATGTGTAGCCATGGTGCCCTTCAATGGGCTCTTTGAGCACATCGTTGGGGCATATTAACCCCAACGGGTTAATGACTCTGGTGCAGACTGACCTGGTTAGAAGAATAAGATAGTCAAGCAGCTTCAGAGGGTCAGTCTCCCCCTCAAAAGCTTTGATAGCAGACTGTACCTCAGTGAGAATAGACTTAAAAAAAGTAAGGAAGAGGATGTTTTGTGGGTCACTGTACATGGAGTGTAGAACATCTGCCATGTAACAGTATTCACTTGCCTTGGTGAGGCTGAAGTGAATCTTCAGCTTCTCCCATTGGTTTCGAGACACAGCAGGCTCTACGGACAGCAAACGTGTGGCACACACCTTTGTGATTTGCAACGGCTTCTGACCAAAGTTCACTGTCTCATAGACCGCCTTGTATGCCATTGAGGTAAAACTCCATCAAGAAGTTGTAGTTTATACTGTGAATATATGGTTTACAAATCTTGTTCATAACCTAAAGTCAATGTAGGCTATATTAAAAGATGCAATATATGTTACTACCACATTCTGTATGATTCTATATGAGGCAGAGTTATGGAAATGAAGGACAAATGAATGTTATTATTACACTACTGTCACCCCTATAAACTCAGTTCATGTGAATAATATCATTATTCCTTCAATGACTCCTTTTCATCTTCAAGTGGATTTCATGGGGTAATAAAAGCACACACAGGTCCAGTAACAGGTATTGTTTACTAGTAGTACTGCATACATGCACACAGAGTAGTAGGTGTAGCTGAAGCCACGGCAGGAGCATAAGGGGAGGTGTAGCTGAAGCCATAGTGGGGGCAAGAGGTGGAGGTGCAGCTAAAGGACGAGGTGCAGGTTTCTCCTTGCATGACTAAAGGTGAGAGAGAAACTGAATTTTTCGGATGACCGTTTTCTGGCAATTTGTGCAGAGGAAATGTGCCGCACCTCTGCACCACCGACTGCATTTGCAGATGAGATAACCTGTGATATAACATTATCACAATCAAAGCTGGTGACATCCTCACACACAATCCACAAACAGAAGCACATGCTTGATAAGGAGGGGAAAAGAGACAATATAAGTCTTCTCTCAATAATATAATGTTATCTTAAGTTTGTTCAGACCGTACCTTGATGACGTACTGCCAACTTAAAATGTTTTTTCTGGTGATACAGTATTCCATGTCTTTCAGTCGTAGTGAAATAACAACATGGACAGTAATAGGTGTCCACCAAAGGGATATCTGGATCCTCTGTAGTTGAATGGGTGTCATGCTGCTGAGACAACCATATCAAAAGACAAATATCATTAGATGCAAATTCATGTACAACTTAAGTTAATGCTATCGGCAACATTTCTGGCCGCCGATTCAGCTTATAAAATCAACACGATTAACATTAATCCTTCTTGACAGAGTTTGCTTTGTTACTGTTGCTGTGCGTTCACACCGAATGCGAAGCGAGTAAATTTCACAAGCCAGTATGCGGGGAAAATCAGCTGTGATTGTGCTACTACCCATAGTAACGTACAACAGACCGCTGTAATCAAGTAACAGACACATATTTTCATAACTTAGCAGGTAGTCCAACTTCCTCTCTGACTTTTCTCCAAGCACTCTCCTTTATTTTTCGGTCTCTGTATGCGTGTACAGCGGTATGGTGGTACTGAGCTTGGCGAGCAGACCGGAGCGCTGCTGTCGGCGCTGCAGCCCCGGCTCGCACAACACAACAAGCGAGAAAATGTTGTTATTGTGTTAACTGGGGCTAATGCTCCGTGCTCGAGGCCCCGGAGCTTGTTAGCTCCGTACTATACTACCACACTCCATACGCATATAGAGACCAGAGCTCGGGAGCTCCGGGACAGAAACAGATACACAGAGAATTGGACAAAACAGGAGAGAGCTTGGAGAAAAGTCAGCAAGGAAGTTGGACTCTGTGTTGTCCAGAGACGGCTACTATCCTCCATTTTCTGATGACGTTAGTAGTTAACATGCACTTTAACCACTAACCTAGGGATACAGAGGTTCTACGGTTGAGAAAATGTAGTGCCAAAAGAAAGGGTGGTCTGACAGCGATGCGAAGCGATGTGAATGTTCTGTATACAACATACACATGAACTGATATAGATTTTTTTAGGTGAGCCTTGTTTTATTCGCTTTGCATCTGGACTCCGTTCACTGCAGTACAAAGCTGAGCGTCTGGGCTGGAGCGGCTCTCTACTTCTCTACAAACTGAGACTGCGCTGATATGGTAGGGAACAGACTATATATATGATACGTACTTTATATGACCCCACTGCAAACTCGAACTATCCCTTTGACCTACAGTTTAGCCTCATAACGTAACAACAATTCTCTGCAATAATACTTATTTCACTCCTCATTACATCTGAATGAGGCTTTAACATTTAACACTCACCGACTTGGACTTCCATTGTCTTCCTTCTTCTCAATTGGAACCTACTACTAACGGTTCCTAAAATGGTGTTGTGGGCGGGGCTGGACCTTCAAGGTGGAGCTGGACCGTCCAGCCCCTCCTTCCCACAGGCTGCAGCCATTACCTTTCTCCATTGTACACCCATCATCACAGATGATTTATCTGTGCCAGTGCCCTGGAGGTTCTCTTTTTTGAGGCCACATCTCTCAAGCAAGGCCAACACAGCTTTGACTATTGACCTGGCATCTCCACCCTCCAACTCCATCAGCCCTAAAAATGTTGAGAGCAACTTTCCCTTCTCTTCATTAAAGTAGCGGATCACCACACCAAGGTACTTTGACGCACTTATGTCAGTGGCTAGTCAAGGAGGAGACTGTATTTCTGGTCATCAACACCATGCACTAGTTTTTCCAGGAAATATGGTGCCAGCACACCATTCATCATTTCCGTACACTAAGTGCGGTGCATTTGGAAATGCGTGGCAGCAGCAGAATCTGCAAAAGCAGCTTTGCATGCCTCTCCTATATGGTCACAAGCCAGGATTGAGCAGTACTCAGAAATAGCCATGGCCATGATTGCCTCAGCCTGCTTAGGAGAATCAATTTTCTTGTACAAAAATGGCAATGTCGATTGCTTTGCACTATTGTAAGGCTTGGACCTCTCATTATGCTTTTGAATGGACAAAACAAAAAGACACAAAAACAGCTTTGTCCCTGCAGCTCTTACACTAAAGAATAAGTAATTACTTTTTTTTGCACGAATGATTGATATTGTTTTTTTTTTTGTTTTTTTTTTACTTTTACTCTTTGTTGTTTATTCAATTTTTAACTCTTTACTTACTTTTTTTTTTTTTTTAATCTTACACATTATGTCTGTTATTACAACCTAAATAATTGTTTTTCTTTTTGTTTCATCTTGCGTATATATATATATTTATTAATTTTTTTCCTTCTTATATATTTACTATCACCACAGAATGAGGGAGGACCTGTAAGAACTCTCTAAAACCTTTAAGATTCTTCTTTTCTTTTTTCTTTCCTTTTTTTCTAGCTTTCACTGTCCTGAGTTTGGATGATGTGTGTGTTTCTATGTTTTCCCATATGTGTGGGAAATGACCCTGCCGCTGCAAACAAAATCTACCTCTGGGTACTAGTAAAGGTTTAAAAAAAAAAAATAAATAAGAAAATGTGTTTTTTTTATGTCTTTTTTATGTCACTCCATTTAGCATAAAAGTCTGTCTTGCAGTAAAGACAGTATGCCCTTGAATCATTGCCCATACAGGGCTTCAACCAGCCCTTGAAATCACCTTGTGACTCCCATCCTTCCTATACTTCAGAGTACACAGTTTGTAATTCGACATGATAGCAAGATAGCAAAAGCTCAGAGGACTCAGTAAAGCTGAAACAGTTATGAGAAAGTTTAAGCAGTAGTGAGAGAAGACTGGATGCATGACTACCTTTTTATTACTTGTAAATATAAAATATGTGTATTATTAAGTTATAAATTAAGGCAACATTAGTTGAAGTTTAAAACAAAGGGCGGGAAAGTAATGGTGATAAGTGGTTGGTAGCTGGGCACAAATATCAAAAATATCCTGAAGCACCTCTGGAATTTGGCCATGGCATGACTGGAGTGTCAGCTGTAAAACACTTCATACTGGTTTAACTTGAAAATGCAAGTTCACCAGCTGCCTTGAAAATGCGAGTTAATTCAACTTGACATTTAACTTTGTTTCAACTCATAAATTAAATTTAATAAAGTTGATTTAACTAGAATGTTAAAGTTGTCTCAATATTGTTTATCACGTTATGAAGTTGTCCAAACTTTTAATCACTTATCATTTTGAACTTGATAGTGTGAGTTCAAATAATTGATTATTTTACATTATCAATTTGAGAAAACTTTCATTACCTAGTTGTACAAACACACATTTCTGCATTTCTGTATTGTAACTCACAGTTTTAAGTTAAAATAACTTAACTACATTTCTACAACTTGCCATTTCAAGTTAAGGGGATTTAAATTCCAGATTTGTTTCAATTCACATGTATGAGTTATCTTGACTTATAATTGTAAGTTTCCATGTTCTCTCAAACATCACACTGAATTCTTGAATCTCAAACATTTATTTAACAGTAGTATAAATGAGCTTAAACACTGGGTTTTAGTACATTTTAAATATGCCTTCAGACCCTATTAGCTGTGATTCACACAAACATGGTCCAACATATCCGTCCCACATACCAGTGGACGAATAGACATACACAAGGTGAGGTTGCAGACAGACAGAGAGACAGACACACACAGAGACAAACAGACAGAAAGAGGGACAGACACAGAGACAGACAGACAGACAGATAGGGGTTGTAGAGGGACAGAGACAGAGAGGGTGGAGGTGTAGAAGACAGAGATACAAGGCAAGGTTGTAGACAGAGAAACAAAAGGAAGAAGAGAGAGACAGACAAAGGTGGTGTGGGACTGTACAATGAGGCAAACCAGTTCATAAAAATCATGATATAACAAGAACTGTGTTGCAACCAGAACAGTTATATAAAAACACATGGGTATCACATATATACAGGTCACCTTTAAAGGCAAAATCTAAGCAGTTTATTTCTGAGCCCATGGATTCTTGCTGAGCACTGGTCCGGTTTTATCTTCATGATGACCCTCTGAAGGAACTCAAAAGAGTATTTCATATCACGGGGGTACTCAAGGTTCAGGCGGTAGATTGTTCCCATTAACATGGCAAAGCCTGCAGAGACATCTCTTACATCATGCAGGATGATCTTATCCTCTACTACCACAGCCATGTTAAAGATTTCCAAAGGAAATGCATCATGCAGGGAGCCTTCGTGTCCTATCAACAGTCCAACTTGCATTCCCTTCATCATCATGTCAAGGGTTTCTCCGTGAGCCTGAACACATACAATACACTTATTAACTAACATCTCCAAGTTTAAAACATCACTGGCATTCTAATAAATAGACTGCAAAATGTTCACTTAAAAAACTAATCTCAAAAAACATTTTATGTAAATTACATTCTCCAAATTACCATTAAAGTAAATAAAGCCCTCTGTTATATAGAATCAGTAAAACTCAGCATTTAACATGTTCAGTGTTTTGCTCTAGAGTAGGCGTGTGTGTATGTGAGTGTGTGAGTGAGGAGACTGGTTGTGGTGTGGTGTTGTGGAACATATACAGTATACATCAATGCTCATACTTCTTATGCCTTTGCCAACACTGCAGCTCTTCAGCTACCATCGCCATAACTATCTCATCATACAATAAGAATCTTTACACAATTTTCGTAAAGAGGAGTGTGGCTTTCAATATGGCAACACCTGTAATGAGCATAAAAAATATGACCTTATTTACATTTCAACTTAAGTGAGTTTAGTATGAAATGTGTCAATAAATTGTCTTACATCACACATCCTGATTATGTTGAAGATAGCGTGGAAGACCAATCAGGGCAGCTGATCTGTTTTGGTTTGTGTCCTACATAAAACAAAAACAAGCAAGAGTAGGTGACTGCAATAACCAAATAGAATCAGCATTTGAGTACACGTTTTTCCCTCCCGATTTAGTTTATACCTCCTTTTGAAGACACTCCAAAACACTACTCAGGGTCAACCTTCTCTTTGATGCGGCATCTTTGTACAGGGCCAAAAGCCTGGGCACCAAGGCATCTAGTCTATCCACGAATGATTCCAGCAGGTCCTTAGTGACAATTCTACTGAATTCGGCACTTGGCTGAAACAGACAGATGACAAAATAGCAAGGTAAAGGGCAATAGTGACAGAAAATGTGGAAAGCATGGAGTTGCAGAGTAGGGGTAGAAACACAAAGAAATCACAAATATGATTGCAACAGAGAGTACATACATTCTGACTACATCAATGCTCAACTGACAAAATACAGGATTTCAATGCGTAAGTTGATTACCTATCTGACTAAACAATGCAGGCCATCTGTCCACGACTGCAGAGATGAGTGGCTCATCACCAATGATGTCTTTTCGTCGCTGTGAGAATGTTGCAGTCATCTGTTCATCCAGGAGCTGTAAATCTGGATCTCTCTTCTGCACTTCCAGAAGCATGGTCTCACGATCCTTCTCTGACAAGGCTTGAAGACCTCCGATGATGCTCATGTTGTTGCTTATAATGCTGAATTATTCTCCCTTGCCCTTTAGTGGAGAATACACAAAACGTACATTTCCAGCTCATGAAGTGGACATGCTTGTTGATGTCTGTAAACAGAAAAAACAAAAAATGAATTCCAACTAGAACTGCAAGCAGTTATGAACGGGGGCCAACCCCCCCCCCCGCCCTGCGAACTGCAGAGCCCACGGAATATGGCCCCAAATGATGATGGCTCGGGGCAAAAGTGAGGACACAGGTCAACGTCTGAGCCGTGGTACTCGCTGTAATGGGAAGTGCACTGGAAGTGCAAAAGGCTGAATGTGTGCCGATTTGGATTTGCTGTAATAAGTCACGCCCACATTGACCAGTCCTGACCACCTTCAAGATATGGCCTCAGGATTTGGCCTACATCATACCGAACAAATTTCGTAAAAATAGGTGTAGCCGTTCAAGAGATATAAACTTCCCATATTTGTAGCGCCCCCTAGTGGCCAAAATTCACCAAATTTATAGCTAGCTACAGAAATTTGTTTGTTAATAATTTGTGCATTTTTTGACCAAGCAAAATTCTTTTGATAACTTTAGATCAGGTCCAGCTGAAGAGTGTATGTGCCAAGTTTCACGCAGATCGGACAAAATCCCAAGGGGGCGTTCGAAAAAGTAGGTTTTCCAGTTTTGCAAAAAACGCATTGGCCTAGGTTATAGCGCCCTCTGCAGGCGGATACATGTAGTTTTTTGTGTCTAAGGTATGTGTAGGTGTCTGGACCAACCCTCCTAATTGCAACCCCCTCCCTTGCACGGTTTAGCCTGCAGCACCACTTTTAGCGGGAGAAAAATAAAAAAATAAAATCTTTACAATTACAATAGGGTTCCTAGCACCGCTGGTCCTAGGAAACGCATCTGCTTGCATGCGCGTTCCCTCAGCCCATCGGGCTTGGCCCCCTAAATAGTGCTTAACTACAATGTGACAATGTTGGGTGGTTAAAATATTCAGTTTTGGTTTTGTTTTATTACAAGTGCTTTTGCTGTTAATTGTAGAAACCGTAGACTATGGCCCCGTCCAGACGTTCGCTCTTTTGCGAAAACGCACATGTATTGCATCGTTTTAGCCGACCGTCCATACGGATCCTGAAAACGCAGCGCCTGAAAACTCACTTTTTTGAAAACGGGTCTCAGGGTGGAGAAATCCGAAAACGCAGCCCTCCCGTTCTCATGTGGAAGGCGAATCCGCATAATTTCCAAAACGATGACGCCAACGCCCCACCCCGCAAAGTCTCATAACAACAACAACAACAACAATGGCGGACTACATGCTCGTGATCGTGCCGCAGAAGATATTGTGCCTTTCTTGCAACTTACATGCCTTGTAGTTGAGTGTGTGTCGCAGCAGCAGTTCGACCTAATTAACGGTCCACACAAACGATTCTGGTTTCCTTGCACTAGCCATTTTCATCATCTTCTTGTTCTGTTCGGTTTCTCCGTCTACTGTCTGTTTATTTACAGCGCACAAGCTTAATGCGCATGCTCTGTGTCTTCTTCTCCGTTTTTAGTGAATGTCAAGCGCCACTTATAGGCCTGGAATATGAACTACAGCGTTTTTGGTCGTTTTCAGTGGATCCGTGTGGACGCAAATATTCTTGAAATGATGGAGAGGAAGACGGAAAAAAAAAAGATTGTTTTCACCCGTCTGGACGGCCCCTATGATATATAATTGCATTACATTATGAACTGGTAAAAAAAAAAAAATCACATCAATATAATCTAAATAAACTGAGCCAAAATCTAGTCGCAAAAACCAGGAAAGTTTTATATTAAATTACAGTTTAATTGTAATAATATGTGCTGCCAGACACTATCCTTACAATTTCCTGAACATTAAAATACACATGTAAACACATTTAAATAAATTGCTGCTAATGTGAAGACACACTACTGAAACAAGAGAGGAAGAGCTGGCTGTATCAGCCTCTAAGTAACAATGTTCCAAACGTTTTCAGAAACTTAGCTAACTAGGTTCGAATGACTTTCTCTAACACTGACGTTCCTTTTTAAAAAATTCTTCAGTTTGTAAGCTCTGTTTGTCTATACAACATGGCGGATGGACTGCGAGTAGACTGCAGTGACAGTCAAAGACGTTGCTGCCTGAGTAACAGGTGTTTGAAAGTGTCCTCAGTCTTAACTGACAAATTTTGTTTTCACTTTAACATATGTATGCACATATACAGTTGTGGTCAAAAGTTTACATACACTTGTAAAGGACATAATGTCATGGCTGTCTTGAGTTTCCAATAATTTCTACAACTCTTATTTTTTTGTGATAGAGTGATTGGAGCACATACTTGTTTGTCACAAAAAACATTCATGAAGTTTGGTTCTTTTATGAATTTATTATGGGTCTACTGAAAATGTGACCAAATCTTCTGGGTCAAAAGTATACATACAGCAATGTTAATATTTGGTTACATGTCCCTTGGCAAGTTTCATTGCAATAAGGCGATTTTGGTAGCCATCCACAAGCTTCTGGCAAGCTTCTGGTTGAATTTTTGACCACTCCTCTTGACAAAATTGGTGCAGTTCAGCTAAATTTGTTGGTTTTCTGACATGGACTTGTTTCTTCAGCATTGTCCACATGTTCTCAATGGGGTTTAAGTCAGGACTTTGGGAAGGCCATTCTAAAACCTTAATTCTAGCCTGATTTAGTCATTCCTTTACCACTTTTGACGTGTGTTTGGGGTCATTGTCCTGTCGGAACACCCAACTGCGCCCAAGACCCAACCTTCGGGCTGATGATTTTAGGTTGTCCTGAAGAATTTGGAGGTAATCCTCCTTTTTCATTGTCCCATTTACTCTCTGTAAAGCACCAGTTCCATTGGCAGCAAAACAGGCCCAGAGCATAATACTACCACCACCATGCTTGACGGTAGGCATGGTGTTCCTGGGATTAAAGGCCTCACCTTTTCTCCTCCAAACATATTGCTGGGTATTGTGGCCAAACAGCTCAATTTTTGTTTCATCTGACCACAGAACTTTCCTCCAGAAGGTCTTATCTTTGTCCATGTGATCAGCAGCAAACTTTAGTGTCGCTTCTGGAGCAAGGGCTTCCTTCTTGCATGGTAGCCTCTCAGTCCATGGCGATGCAAAACACGCTTGACTGTGGACACTGACACCTGTGTTCCAGCAGCTTCCAATTCATTGCAGACCTGCTTTTTGGTGGTTCTCGGGTTGACTCTTGATCATCCTGACCAATTTTCTCTCAGCAGCAGGTGATAGCTTGCGTTTTCTTCTTGATCGTGGGAGTGACATAACTGTGCCATGCACTTTATACTTACGAACAATTGTCTGCACAGTTGCTCTTGGGACCTTAAGCTGCTTTGAAATGGCTCCAAGTGACTTTCCTGACTTGTTCAAGTCAATGATTCGTTTTTTCAGATCTGTGCTGAGTTCCTTTGACTTTCCCATTGTCGCGTTTGTAACCGAGCCTAATGACTGCATCACATGAGCCCTATTTAAATGGGCTCAGAGAAGTCAACAGGTGTCGTCAATCATAATCACTCACATGAAGTTAAGAGGCCATGCCATGAAGCTAATTTGATTTGATTGTAACTTTTCTACATCACCAAAATTGATAATGTATGTTGCTGTATGTATACTTTTAACCCAGCAGATTTGGTCACATTTTCAGTAGACCCATAATAAATTCATAAAAGAACCAAACTTCATGAATGTTTTTTGTGACAAACAAGTATGTGCTCCAATCACTCTATCACAAAAAAATAAGAGTTGTAGAAATTATTGGAAACTCAAGATAGCCATGACATTATGTCCTTTACAAGTGTATGTAAACTCTTGACCACAGGAACCACAGGTTCAATCAACAACCATGGAATTGGCCAAAGTCAATACAACAAATAACTGTAAGTTTAATTTCCAAAAACTTGTGCAGATGAGTTGAAAATGAAAAAGAGCTCAGAGCTCATTCAGAGTAAAAGTAAGTGGACACGTCAGATGTTTAAGAATAGGCTTGTCACAGAGTGTCCACTCTAAGAAGAGTGTCGTTTGCAAGCTGCCGCTGTAAGAAGCACTACCACGGAAGAGCCTGGAGTGTCGGCTCCTACCTCCCCCTATTCCCAAAGGAACAGTGAATATATGTAAATATATGTTCATTTTGAAAAATCAGCAAACTCTTTTTGAAAAATCAGCGAACTCTTTTTACATGAGTGTGTGAGTTTGTGCAGTAAAGCTAGCTAGCAAGAAGCTAGCTACTTGACAGCCATGGCTTCCGACAACACCACCCTCATAAAAGCAAATAAACAAATATCTGACCTCAAAGACGACATCCGTCGACTCTCCCAGGAGTTGCAGAAGAAACAGGCCCTGTTGACCTCCTGTCTGGACATTGCCCATGAACAATCCATGCAAATAGTCTCACTCAAAGCGGCCCTCCAGGATACTGCTCCATGGGATACCTCCACCTGTCCGCGGCCTTTCACTTCCTCAACCCCCAGCCTCCAGTCATCCTGGGCTGAAGTTGTGATCCGCGGCAGAAAGGGAGCCCAGGATACGACTGTCTCTCCTCCTCGCCTGAGCCTCTCCAACCGCTTCGACGCCCTGGCCGACAATCCAGATCTCCGCCCGGTCCCGGGAGGCCCCGCCACCTGCTCTCTACACACGGCTGCTGGCGGTCGTACGGCTCCTGGCTCCGGGGGCTGCCTGCTTCAGGGAGCCGCTGGCCCCTCTCCACCTGCGACCGCTGGCGCTCCGGACTCGGTCTCGGGCGGCTCCACGTCCAGGATGGCTGGCCCTACACCTGCGGTGAGGGAGGTTAGCTCCCCCGAGGCTAGCTCCTCCCCGCCGTTACCCGCCGGTGACCGGAGCCGCTGTGCTTCGGTCACGGATCGCCAGCTGTCTTCTAGGACAACCATCTCTACTTCTCGCCGCAAATTCCTGAAGGAAGCCGTTCTCCGACGCTCTGGAGGCGTGCGCCACCCGATGTCGCTGGCGGACTCTCTTCCTCCTGGGGCCGGGGCGGCCGACCCACCGCAACACCTGTCCTGCCGAGCACCGTCGCCGATCCTGCCGTCAGCACACGCCCCAGACGCTGGATCACCACCATCCCTCCCGGCTCAACCTCATCCTCGCCCACTCTTTCCACCAACCACCCTGATCATTGGGGACTCCATTACACGAAATATTCGCTTTTTCAACGCCACCACCTGTTGTCTCCCCGGTGCAACAGTCCTGGATATCCTGGAAAAACTTCCTCGGCTGCTGCAGTCTCTCCCGTCCTCCATTACCCGACTAGTTATGCATGTAGGGACCAACGACACGGCTCGGGGTGCCTCTGAACTGACAAAACGTGCTTTTATCTCCCTCCTGGACTTCCTTCGCACTTGTGGAAAATCTGTTTTTATTTCTGGCCCCATTCCCACATTTGGTCGCGGCGACGTGCGCTTCTCCAGATTATTAATGCTCAACACCTGGCTCAAACCTGCCTGCTACATCCGAGGTCTTAACTTTACGGACAATTTTAATCTCTTCTGGAACCGCCCCTCCTTTTTTAAACCCGATGGCATCCATCCTAGCACCACAGGTGCTCGCATGCTTGCAGCCAATATCCAATATTCCGTACATCATGCTCCACGTGACTGACTATTTACACCACACACCCCCTCCTTTGACATTCTTCCTCACCCCATGCCAGCAGCAGTACAAAGCACAGTCCAGCTCTCTAGCGCCCCCGTCCCTCCCACTCAGCCCATAAAATCCATCTGGTCCAACTCCCGTCCCCCTTCACGCAACAGTGGCCGGGCCGTTGACCACAGTGTCCTAGCCTCCCTGCCCCGGTCGGCTAGTAGCACTGCCAATTGTGAAAGCACCACTGTCAACTTCGGTTTACTCAATATCCGTTCACTCACGAGCAAGGGCCATCTTATCCAGGATCTCATCACTGACCATAAGTTTGATTTTTTCTGTTTAACTGAAACCTGGCAACAATCCAACGACTTCTCCCAACTCAACGAATCTACTCCTCCGGCATTTACTTACACCTGTCAACCCCGTGGCACCGGCCGGGGAGGGGGTCTCGCAATAATCCAACACGAGAAGTGGAAAGTCTCGCCGGTGCCTACCCCTGCTTTCACCTCCTTCGAATCCACTGTTTGTAAGCTCTCTGGACCGACTCCCACCATCATTGCTACTGTTTACCGGCCCCCAAAACCAAATATTGACTTTCTACATGACTTTGCTGCTCTGCTCACCCACCTATCCACCCTTTCACCAAACAACATAGTACTGGGAGATTTTAACATTCACATGGACAATACCAACAACCCACTTACCAAAGACTTTACATCCTGCCTCGACAGTTTTGGATTTCAACAGCACACCGATACCCCCACTCACTCCAAGGGTCACATTCTGGACTTAATCTGCTGCTCTGGTGTTTCCCCTTCCGATCTAACTGCAGTTGAACTCCCCATAACCGACCACTTCCTCCTCTCATTTAATGTAAAACTCTCTCTCTCCACTACCAAGCTCCCCCGTCTCATTTCTTTTCGCAATATTAAGGATATTAACTTAGATTCCCTCTCCTCCAGCATTGACTCCCTCATGGCCACTCAGAACTCACTCACCCTCGAACAGCTGGTTTCACACTACAACACTGGACTCCAACAGATACTCAACTCCCTTGCTCCGCTAAAAACCAGATCTGTCTCCTTCTCCCTTTCCGCTCCCTGGTTTACCCCCGAACTTCGACTTATGAAAGCTAAAGGACGACAACTCGAGCGGCTATACAGGAAAACTGGACTTCATATTCACAAAGACATTTACAAAAATCATATGTTACATTACAAGAACTGCATTACCCAAACCAAATCCAATTATTACACTGCTATAATCTGTTCCAACAAAGGTAACACTAAATCACTATTCTCACTGTACAAGAATATCACCCAAGCCCCAGAATCTCTACCATCTCACCTCTGTTCAACTGCTTTCTGTAACTCCATCATGTCATTCCTCAGTCAGAAAATCCAGATGATCCACCAACATCTCAGCTCACAAACCACCCTCAATGTCATATCCGAACTTCCTCCTCCTACCCACTTTTTCTCCTGCTTCCAGCTCCCCACCTCCGCAGAAATTTCAGATCTTATCCGCAAGTCCAAGCCATCCACCTGTCAGCTAGACCCTCTCCCCACGGTTCTGGTCAAAGCCTGCCTCCCTTCCCTGGTCCCTCTCATCTCTGCCATTATCCACTCCTCTCTCTCCACTGGAACTGTTCCTACACCATTCAAGACTGCTGCAATTACCCCAATTTTGAAAAAACCCGGTGCAGATCCCACAAACTTCAATAACCTACGTCCAATCTCTAATCTCCCCTTCATTTCCAAGATTCTTGAAAAAACAGTAGCAACTCAACTCCATTCTCATTTATTCAACAACAACCTGTACGAACAGTTCCAGTCTGGTTTCCGCCCTCTCCATAGCACAGAAACTGCACTCTTAAAAATAACCAACGACCTCCTCATGGCAGCTGATACTGGTTTACTCTCCATTCTCATCCTCCTCGATCTCAGTGCAGCCTTCGACACCATCTGTCACACCACCCTCCTCAAGAGACTGTCCTCCCTCGGTATCACTCATACTCCTCTAAACTGGTTCAAATCATATCTCTCCTGCCGTACTCAGTTCATCCAGCTCAAAACCTTCACATCCCATCCTTCCCCTGTCACCTCTGGTGTGCCTCAGGGCTCTGTCCTGGGGCCCCTCCTCTTTATCATTTATCTCCTTCCCCTTGGCAATATCTTCCGCAAACATAACATCACTTTTCACTGTTACGCAGATGACACCCAGCTCTACCTCGCCAGCAAACCCACTTCCAACCTCCCTCCCTCCTCCCTTACCGACTGCTTAACTGAAATAAAATCCTGGTTCACTTCAAATCTACTAAAACTCAACTCTGACAAAACTGAGATCCTTCTCATTGGCACACAGTCAACACTTTCCAAAACCGACAGTTTCCCCCTCATCATTGATAACTGCTCCGTTTCCCCCTCCCCACAGGTTAAGAGTCTGGGTGTCATCCTCGACAGTACACTCTCCTTCCAATCTCACATCAATAACATCACCCGGTCTGCTTACTTCCACCTACGCAACATCAACCGCCTCCGCCCCTCCCTTACTCCCCATACCACTGCTATCCTCGTCCATAGTCTCATCACTTCCCGTCTGGATTACTGCAACTCCCTCCTCTCCGGTCTCACCCACAAATCCCTGCACAAACTTCAACTGGTCCAGAATTCAGCTGCCCGTGTCATCACCAGAACCCCCTCCATCCACCACATCACTCCCGTCCTACAGCAGCTCCACTGGCTCCCGGTCAAGTCCCGCATTGACTTCAAAATCCTTCTGCTAACATTCAAGGCCATTCACAATCTTGCCCCCCCATATCTTTCCAATCTTCTCCATATCGCCACTCCCTCTCGCACCCTCCGTTCATCCTCCTCCATTCTGCTGACTGTCCCCCCTGCCCGTCTCACCACCATGGGGAGCAGAGCTTTCAGCCGCTCTGCTCCCCGGCTCTGGAACTCTCTGCCACCCGAAATAAGGAACATCACTACACTATCTGATTTCAAGTCCAAACTCAAAACACACCTGTTTAAGATCACCTTTTTTAGTTAAATGAATTTTCTGTCAATTTTTACTGTTTTCTTTTCTTGTGTACTTTGTGGCTTAAATTGTCTTTGTTTACTGTAAGGTGTCCTTGAGTGACAGAAAGGCGCCTATGAAATAAAATGTATTATTATTATTATTATTATAACTAAACAGGGGTGAAATGTTTTACAGTGTAAAACAAGAAAATTAAGATCATTAGATTAGACATGAAATAACAGAAATATTTGAGAAAAAAGTTTTGTTGTACATACATAGAGGCCTTTACTTTTGGCAATGGGTCTGTGCCACACCTTAGTGGGGAAAGCGCAAGCGGAGCTCCAAATCCCGCAGCACAGGCTCATAACGGTAAACTAGCTTTCAGAAGTTATATTTATGATCTAATTGTAACCCATTGTAAGTCCACTTAATAACACAATTATCATTGAGCCTCCATATTATGATTTCTCAAAATAAACACGCCACGTTTCAGAGGAAAATATTGCAATGAGTTTGAAAGATTCTTTCAGGGAGCACAGGGCTTCGCTGATGGACTGGATGAGCTACAAGGCAACCAAGGTCCATGGGGATGTCACTGAGCAACTTGTTGCTGCTAATGCAGTGGACATCAGTGAAAGAAGGGAGTATGTCCGCTGCATTGTCTCGGTCATCATCTTTTTGGCCAAGCAGGGAATTGCCTTCAGAGGCCACAGTGAGGGTGAAGACAACTCCAACCAAGGTAACTTTTCTAAGTGCATAAAGCCTTCCCTTCCTACAGCAGTACAAAGCTCCGGCCAATTCCACATACCTTAATCCGTCCTCACAAAATGAATTCATTCTGTGTTCCTCAGCTCAGATCACAGCCAGGATAATGGATGAGGTGAGGGAATCAAAGATGTTCTCGGTCATGGCTGATTAGGCCTAGGATGGGAACAGTGAGCAGCTTGCTGTATGTGTCCGTTATGTGTGTCAGGATCAAATAATAGAACAATTCCTTTGTCTGAGGAGACTCAACGGTTATGATGCTGAAGCTATCACAAATTCCCTGGAACAGGTCTTTCAGTCACACGTCATCGCTGATCTTAGAGTTGTCATATGTTGGCGCAGCAGTTATGAGTGGGTCAGTTTGAGGCGTGCAAGTTCGTTTTTAGGAGAAACACCCAGAGGCTATCTACGTGTACTGCTATGCACATGAGCTCATCTTAGTGCTCTGCCATACCTGCAAGGCCATTCCTGAGGCAAGCAGTTTCTATGACATGCTGGAGAGCTTGTATTCATGTTTCAGCACCTCCATCATAAACAGGGGCGCCGCCAGGAATTTTGGGCCCCATGACAAAAAAATTAAATTGGGCCCCCTCTATGCAGCTGTTGTTACCACAGCTCTAAGACCTGATCTTTAAATATGAGTAACGTTAATTTTAATATAACTTTATGATTAACATTTGAGGATGTGGTGAAGTGTGTGTTAACAGTTGCTTAGTAGTATTTATGGCATAATTTATGGCCTAATTCACAGCTAGCGACGCTCACAAATGTTTGCTGACTGTAGCTAACTGTTACCCTCTTCTCTACAGCAATTTGTAATTCCCATTAGCATCGGCGCTAAGTGAAAACTAACTTTGATGAGCTACGTTTTCCTAAATTGCTAGCAGTGACATTAAGTTCGCGTGTCACATTAGCACTAGAGAAAATAAATTTTAATTTTATTTTAATCTGTTCAGGGACTGACGAAGATGTGGAAAAACTGATCCGCCTGAGGAGAGAGAAGGACCACCTCTTCTCAGGCAAACGCTTTGCCTCGGCATCTGGATGGAAGTAAGTTATGTCACATTATTGTGAAGAAACATCTTATATTGATGTGCATTCTTAATAAAGGTTAAATTAGTTTTATCTTGTGACTAAATTACCATTTATCAAAATTGAATGGACAGATTTGACTGTTATCTACTTGTTATTACATTGTGTAGAGCTGTGTTGAAAGAGATGGGCTTGGCTGGCGTGGTGAGTCCTGCGAGAGAGTCTTAAAAAAGACCTACAAGGTTTGTATTAAGTGTATTCTATCACCATAGCCCTATAAAGTGAAAGTGTATATGAATGTTGTGTGTGAAGACCTGTAGTTATATTTTAAATATGAGATGCTTATTTTATTCTCATTATAGGACATATGACATTACAGGGTAAAAACGATTGATGATTCAGGGAAGATGCTTACTAAATCTGATTTTATTTTATTTCAAAATTACCTTATTACCAACATGCAGGTTGACAAGATTGTTCCTTTATGATTGTGGGAATACTTGAAATAACTAAGTTTAATAGAAAACATAGGTCTAAGGGACAGTGTATTGTCATGAATAATGTCAGCCTCAATTAATACCAACCTTTTTGCTACATACCCTACTTGGTAGATAAAAAAAAAATAACTACAGTGTAAATGTTTTTATTACCCCCTTTATTCCATAACTTAATGTCTTGTTACTCTATACCTACATATATGTGTTGGTATGTGCTGTACTGGTACACTGTGGGAATAGAAGATTACATGGTAAACTCTGGGGGTCAAGTTTTACATTGCAGGCTGTAAACTAAAATGATAATTGAATGTCATATACATGACTCAGACAGTGACACACCAGGGAATCTGTCAGGCATAGAGGAGCCAGGGCCACCAAAAAGACAAAAGCGTGATGCCATTTTGGAGTTGCTGGAGAGGGAGGAAAAGAGGGCAGAGGAGAGAGACAGGAGAGCTGAGGCCAGGGAGGAGAGACTGTTGAATCTTCTAGAAAAGATTGTAGAAAAAATTTGAGACAAAAAAAGAGATCTTCCTCTATAAAATTTTCTTTAAAAAATGTATGAAAACTGACTGAACTCATTTCTATAATCAGTGTTGGCGCTCATTACTCAAAAAAGTAATATATTACACATTACACATTACTCTCAAAAATAGTAATGTCTTACATTACAGGATTACTCCCTGAAGAAAATAATTAGTTACATTCCTTGTTACATTCTTTCTACTTGCTCTATAAAAGAGGTAACATTTCCTCTACTATGTACGAGGCAACAAGCATATTCATCTCAGATTTCGATGTTGTCATTACCTTCTGGTTCTGTTGAAAAGAAAGTTTTGGCTGCTTGCTTGGCGTCTTATTACTCCACGGTTCCTTAGCAACAAACTTTGTGTGTGCGTGCTGTCTCTGTAGGTGCTTCGTTAAGTTTGAGGTAGTGTTAGCAGCGGTGGAGAGAAGTTTCCAACACGGGCAAAGTGTGCACCTTACAGTCAAGTTATTTTCCTTACAGACAACAAATTCAAAGTAATGTTTGTATCTCCAAGTAACATTTGCTGAGGCTGCTCACCTCTGTCATCTGGAGCCTCTTCCAGAGGCTTTAATATGTCCCCATCTCTGATGCATAGGTTATGCACTATGGCACAACAAGCAATCACCTTCACCGCAAATGCAGGGTGCATCTGAGAGCCTTGAAGAAGACTGATCTCCATCTGGTCTTCATGATGCCAAAGGCCCGTTCGATGACAGAACGGGCCTTTGCATGGTGCCGGTTAAATGGTCCAGCGACCACACCCCTTACAGGCTCTCTGTAGGGAGTTACAAGAGCAACTGGTCAGGACATGCAGGGATATCCACCATCCCCTAGGATGCAGTAGCCCTCAGGTTGGTACAGGCTCTGGACATACAGAGGGCTGTTTTTTAGGACTCTAGAGTCATGCACTGACCCTGGATAGCTGACAAATATGTCCAAGAATTGGCACTGGTAGTCACACACAGCTTGCAATTGGATTGAATGAAACAATTTTCGATTAGAATAGCACTGAGCATCTGCACCGAGTGGCTTTATGTGGACATGGCAGCCATCAATGCTGCGCACAACCTTGGCGAATGCTGGTGATCCAGCCAGGCATGCAAAGCCAGCACCAATTTCTTGCAGGTCATCAGACGGTGGAAAGCGGATGACCCTGTTCTTTATTTTTATTATTTTGTCAGCAACCCTACGGATTAAATCGTGCACTGTGGACCGTGGGATGCCAAATAGGGCTGTTGCGGTTGAGAAATTCCCCCTGCGGTGAGTCAGGGCGGCTTAATATCGCGGTATGCGATATTGTTGCACCATCTTTTTTTAATTTTTTTTTAAGCTAGCAAATTCGTTTAGTAATTTAGTAATTAACAAACTCATTGCAATATTTCCTCTGAAACATGGCGTGTTTATTTTGAGGAATCATAATATGGAGGCTCAATGATAATTGTGTTATTAAGTGGACTTACAATGGGTTACAATTTGATCATAAATATAACTTCTGAAAGCTAGTTTACCATTATGAGCCCGTGCTGCGGGATTTGGAGCTCTGCTTGCGCTTTCGCCAGATCTCTCCTCTTCAGCCAACTCTGGGAGAACGAGATCGCACCCACTAAGGTGTGGCACAGACCCATTGCTCGGGATGTGCGATCTTTAACGCTTGCCATTGCGCTTGTCCCTGCCAGGTGTAAATGATGTCCGAAGCAGTTCAGCCACGTCCAGCTCAATTTTCTCACTGCTGCGGCGATGTTAGCCCCGTTATCCGTCGTTATGCACGCCAGCTTCTTCTCATCCATCCATCTAAGGTAGAGTGAGAGTTTGTAAGACGATCAGAGGCAGTGTTCAGTTTACACACAAACCACACACGCACACAGCAGCCTCGCACACACAAACTAGCAAAGGTGAGCTGCAGCAATGGAGAGTCCGGAGGGAAAGTTAACGTTTTCAAAGTGGAAGTACAGACACTACTTTAATCTCTTTGAGGTAAAAGGCGAGAACATACATGTGAAGTGTACATTATGTCCCAGAGTGAAGTGTTTGTCCACGTCCGTTGTGAAGCAACTCTTATCTAATGAATCATCTCTCAGCAGCACACGCTTCTACAAAACTAACACTGGCCAAAAACACTGTTGTTGACACTGTTGATGATGACAGCGGGCCAGGTGTGACTAACGTGAGCTCCGCTAACAAAGAAGGACACGGAGCTGTCCGAGCAGCTACAGCTGGATTTTCTGCTCCAGCTTCACAAAAACTTGACACAGACTGAACTGAATGCAATGATAGACAGGTATGTTGTTGAGAACATGCTCCTGTTATCAACAGCTGACTCAGACTCTATCAGAGCACTCACTGGCAAAAATATCAGGGAGAACAGGAGCCGGTCCGTCATGCATTTTCTAAATACATGGATGCCAAGTAGCTAAAATGAATGCCGAGCTCGAAAGGTGGAATAATTTAAAGTAACGCAATAGTTACTTTTCCTGGTAACTACTTACTTTTATAGTGGAGTAATTCCGTTACTAACTCATTTACTTTTTGAAAGAAGTAACTAGTAACTATAACTAGTTACTTTTTTAAAGTAACGTGCCCAACACTGCTCATCAAACGCGCTGCGTAGAGCCTCTGCGATGTTGTCGGATGTGTGACTCTGGGGCATAAACGCTGTTTCGACGCAGCGCGATTTAAGAGTCCAGTGTGTGGTCAGGTAATGTACAGTTAGACTCATGTAAGGAGTCATATTCACACTTGAACACATGTCAGTGGTGGCAGAGAAAAAGTCCACACTTTTGAGCTCACTCTGAACCGATGCTCTAACTGTATTGTACATTTTCGGCACAGCAGTTTCTGAGAAATAGGTTATCCTTGGCAACTCATATTGCTTGTCAAATTTCTGGAGCAGCGACTTCAATGCAGGTTTCTCCACAGTGGAAAACGGCACCATCTCCTCAACCAAATACCGTGTAACAGCGTCTGTTAGGCGTTTATGTCTGTCACTGTCTCTGCTGTACTTGGCGACTTGAGCAAAGGCTTCGCCGACTCCAAGCTGTCGGCTGGCACCGGAATGAGCTGCCCTGCGACTCTGTGTGGCAGGAGGCGGCGGCAGCCGCGCCTCAATAGCTGGATGGTAGCTTGCTAGGTGAGCCCTTAAATTCGTTGCGTTTCCTTGTTTTACTTGAACCGTTTTGCCGCAGATTTTACAGATTGCCTCATTTAAATTGGCTGGCTCCCCCTTTTCATTTGGCTGAAAGCCGAAATGCTCCCAAAGGGGCGAAGTATCATTTGGTTTGGATACCAGTGCAACTGCCATTGTCTCCTTCTCAACGTGTGTTGTGGTGAGATCAGGTCACGTGCGGTGATGGCGGTGGCCCATCATGCAGCACGGTGGGCTTCTTAATATCGCGATATTTCATTTTTGCGGTTACCGCGACAGCCCTAATGCCAAACGCCCTGGACACAACACGATAGGACGTCGCACTCGCCAGCTAAAATAAGAAGACCAGAACCCCGAGGTGAAACCTTGAGGTGAAAGCCATGGTCAAACGGACAGCGAAGAACGTGGACAGAGGTCACTTTAGCCATTGAAGTACAAGGCCAAAACAGGGAGCTGCTGGTTCAGCCTGCAGTACTGAGTTGGTTGTTCACGCTGTAAAATAATAAAAATAAAACTGATAATATAGTGTCATAAAGTGAAATGCGCAATAATAATTATTTTTAACTCATTTTTTAGTTATGAATCTTTTTATGAGCTACTGGACACCTTAATTTCCTCTAAGGGATGAATAAAGTATTTATCTGTGTATCCATCCATCTAATCTGATTTAAGAACAAAGTTGTGCCATGTCTGTTTCCACAGGAGGGGGCGTAGTTTGACAATACGAGTGAATTATTGACACTGACAATACATTAATGATTTAGATGTCTAAAATCCTTCATCTTTAAGGGGTGTTCACACCAAACACGATAGACGCGAATTGAGCAGCAACTCTACATTGAAAATCAATGTAAATGGCGCGATGACATGCGATTCAGGCGGCGGCGGGGCGAATGGAGCGTCTAGCGCAGCGAGATGCGGCGCGAATGAAGCGTCTGGGGCGTCGGGAGCATCTGAAGCAGCGCATCTGAAGCAATGCGAATAAAGTTGAAAATATCGAACTTTTCAGGTGGCATCGCGACACGACATCCAATCAGTGACGAGTTCAAGCCGACGACGTCACTTCCCTCACGTACGGTTGTTTACACTCAGAGCAACATGGAGGAGAAGCTAATTGTAGCTGTGTGTGGGCACCCGGTGCTCTACGACACCGCTGCCGTCTTCTACCGGGATAAAATAAAAAAAGAGGAGGCGTTGGTGAAGGTCAGTAGGTGGGACTCCCCGGTATGTTTTGAAGCTATCTGTGGCTTGTTTTACTACGTTACTGACCATGTTTCTCTATGAAATGTTAGCATCAGTTAGCACTTGCATAGCATTATCCCCTTTTGCAGAATACCACTTCCAGTTTGTGTGAATGTTTATTGCCTTAATATTTAATTTGGTTAGTAGCTAATTTATGCAATGTGCATGTTTTTCTGTGTGCGTGTGTGTTTGCAGTTGAGGTGTGTTGAAAAAAATGGAAGGGGCTGAGGGACTCCTACCTCAAAAAGAAAAAAGAAGGAGAGAAAAGGAGCGGGTCAGCGGGGGGGACATTAAACCGCAGAGAACTCATACGAAGAGAGCTTGGGTGATGAGGCAGCAGCAGGGCCATCAGGAGAACTGTGGTCAGGAGAAGCAGGGCCATCATCAGGACCATTAGTTTGTGATGGTTGGTTGAGTGAAGACATACACATAGTAAAGTACATGGAAAAACACTTTCAAATTCAGTAGGCGAAAGAGCAGTTTATATGTGTATTGTTTCTCTCACATTTGTTTCCATTAAATTTCAAATGATGTGTTCCCCTATTGTAGAATAAGTTTGGATCATATAATAATAATAATTTCTCTATAGATCAATCCTCGAGTGACAGCGAGGGCACAGCTCCTGCTGCTGCTCCTGCTGCTGGTCCTGCTCCTGCTGCTGCTGCTTCGACCAGTGGTATGTACTGTACAGAAGCAGGATTGTGATTATTGTGTTTATTTGTAGGGCTCCAGTCTAAATTGAAAATGAATGTTTACAGACTATGTCACCAACAGAATGTTGTGATTTCGATTTCATACAGGTGCACGGACAGGGAAGAGGAAGAGAGGGAGGGGGGTTGATGTGGCCAAGGATGGAAGGAAGCAGATCATCGAGGACCTCCTCATTCAAAGCCTGCAGAGGCCACCTGCCCCCCTGCCACCTCCACCACCTCCACCACCTGCATGGATTGAGGTGAGATTTTTATCAAGCCTGGCTCCTTCCCTCCATAGGCTGCCACCCCAGCAAAGGGAGTATTTCAAATTCCAAATTCACAAATTCATTTATGAGAACACAATTGTTACACTAAATATGGATGTACTGGAGTAGCTGGGGTGGCAGCCTCTGCTGGGAACGAGCCAGGCTGGTGATTCGTTTTTGTTCTTTAAGCCTGGTTTTTGTCGTTCTGTTCTGTTTGCATTAACCACTTTGTTTTTTTGTTATTTTATTTTTGTATTAATTTTTATGTATATAAATATATTTTCTTATGTATATTTATATATAATTACTATATATATTTTTTGAGAGAGAGAGATTTATATTATTGTTATTTTTTCACATTAAAAAGATATATGTATCTTAATGACTACTATTTCTCATGTCATTCTTTCACACATTCTTTCAAGTACAATGAGATTGTAGACTGGCCAGTTTCAAAATGATAATTAAAATAAAGAAAAAGTTTAATGGTGTAATATCAGAGGGGTCAGTATTGTATGAATTGATGTTACATGCACAGTGACTGGTAGACATGAATTGTAGTAGTTATATTGCAGGATTATTGCTTAATACTTTTATTTGGGTGGCTCTTAAAAGAGTCGTTTTTGGGGTGCAGGTGCACTAAACATGCTGCCACGGGACCACTCCCTCCGTGGAGAAGAAGGCTGAGAAGGTCTCCCGAACCCTGATGGCATCTCTTGCCGAGTTGTTCGCCCCAACTCTTCCCAGACCTGGCAGTGGCTCCACCTCACTCCGTGTGATGCTTCCTCCAACTCCCGGTGTCTGGGCTGTCATGCGCAGGAAGTTGTGAAGAACACAAGTCGCCTTCACGCACTTCTCTGCCACTTTCGGCTGTACTTCGAGGACACGGTGGTACATCCTCCACTGAGCCGCCAGGATGCCGAAAGCATTCTCCACCACCAACCGGGCCCGGGACAGGCGGTAATTGAAGATCCTCTTGTCTCTGGGTTGATGCACCCAGGGAATGGCCTCATGAGGTTCCTCCGGAGTGGGAACGCTTCATCAGCCACAAAACAATGAGGCTGGGGTCCTCTGTGTTCTGCGGCTGGTAGAGGCTGGTCCGCTGGCAAGTGGAGGTTTCCAGCACGAAGTGCCCGGCCAAAGGCAGAGTTAGCCAGGATACCTCCGTCAATGGTTCTCCCGAAGCCCCCGACATCAATCAACCTGAACCGGTAATTGGCATCGACCACAGCCAAGAGGACAATGGAGAATGTCCCCTTGTAGTTAAAAAACTGGGATCCAGAGTTGGGAGGGGCCTTCAACACCACATGCTTTCCATCCAGAGCTCCACAGCAGAGAGGAAAGTTCCACCTCTCTTCAAACTGCTCTGCAATGGACCTCCAGGTTTCTGTGGTGGGCACAGCCATGAAGTCCTCGACCAGGCAGTCCCAGATGGCACTGACCACAGCAGGAACAATGGCAGAAACCATAGAAATTCCCACACGGAAACTGTTGGCATACCTGCATACACCTGTAACATAGAATAGATAATGGGTCAGGCTTTAATTTTTCTTGAAAACCTTAAAAACGGCCCATGGAATATCACCTAAAAATTCTCCAAACATTTAACAACATTTACGCTTTATTATTCATTTATTGGAAACTGTATAAATAAATTTGACTTGACTTGACTATGAAAAACTTCCCACATTTGTAGGCTTCAATTTAAGTCCAATATGACCTTTCTATTTACAACATTACACCTGCTATGACCAAAGTTCTCCAATGTACCTCAAATCGGAGAAAATAGAACTTTGAATAAAAATGACTCAAGTGTGCAGTCTGTTATCAAGAAGCCAACCATCAATAAAGACAACATTACTAACTATACAGGGTTCCCGTGGTCCTGGAAAAGTAATGGATTTTAAAATCTCATTTTCCATGCCTGGAAAAGTAATGGAATTAGTAAAATTCTTTGAAGTTTTGAAAAAGTCATGGAATTTTGTTGTGTGAAATGAAATTAATTGTTACAGTGGATAAGCTTCCTGTTTCTGGGATTTCCATGAAAATATAGTTCAGGTTAAAGTTCAGGTTTTTACATCCACATCACCAACTATAGCCACAAAAAAAACACAGAATCTGACTTGAACTGGTTCAACACATGTGTTCTCCCCTACTCTGAGGTCGTGAAGCTTCTCATGCTTCCTCATGGACCTATAACATACTGCCCTGACGGTCACCCTCCCTGCAGGGTCTTTGTTTGACACTCTGGGAATTCAACATCATTCATGTAATGTTAGACAAAACACACTGGACTTCTTTTCAACAAGATACAGTCGATCAAACAACCTGGTGCACTTTAACACCACCTGGTGGGACTTGCTCTGTAGACTTAACTGCTGTGCTGCGACTCCAAACGTTTCTTCAAATTTGACATCGTGTTTTTGAAGCTTGGTAGTACTTTGTCACCAGCACGGTGTACAATGAACCATAATATTTTCATCTTTAGCTGACACAAACTCAAAATAATGACTCTATTTCCATCTAAGAAAACGCGCGTCTCTCTCCTCCCTCCATTTTTGTTTGTGTCGCTGCGTGGTGTTACACATGAGTTTTCCTCATGCTGAAAAACGTGACATCACTCCCCGAGAGGCCAGAAGAATGAATAAAATATATATTTTTACTGAGGAAAATGAGAAAAATAATAGTAACGCATTTTACTGGTTTAGAAATATTAACGTGTTAGATTACTCGTTACTGAAAATACTAATCCAAATTTGACAGCTGTCATACGTAGTGTGCGATAGGGATATGTTAAGTTTTCTTTGCACCTGATTGAATTGTTTCTTCTGGCTCTTTAAAGTTAGCGCTTTTTCAGGGTGCTGCGGTTTTTTGGGGGGTCGTTTTTGTTTTTTTTGCTCAACTAAAAAACCTTAAACGGTAAAAACAATTGATAATTCTATAAATCTAAAATCTCTACAGGACAACTGACCTGCTAGCTAGTTAGTGATACCACAATGTGAATGTGTTTTGCTATCAATTTCAAACTTACCTTCATAGTATAAATAGAGTAATAATAAAACTTGAAAGGTACATCTTGTACCCCTTTTCCAGTTTATTCCGGGGGGCAGAGCATCCCTTTCGGATGAATCTATGGACGTTTGATATGGTTAGCTTGGGCAGGTCTTGGTGACTTCTGGGTTAAAACATAGCCATCGTGCATCTTGCATTTTACAGACGCGCACACTCGAGGGAGGGGAAGCAAACCAGAAGTAGGGTCTTGCACCGAGCGAAATTAGAAAATATTTTACATGCTACAGAAATAAGTTCTTGGTGCTGTGAACAAATCTCTGCTCAATATTGAATCATGTAGATTACACGTTATGCATAATGTATTCCGGGATGGGTGCAAAGCAAGTGGCTGGGACATAGAACATGCTCTGTCTAACCTGTACTGACTTTTCAAAGACAGTCCTTCCTGTAGAGAGGACTACACTAAGGTCAGCATCGTTGGATTGAGAACATCTACATCTGCAACTGAGCACTTCTCATGTGGCCACATGTGCAGACATATGTTGAAGCGGTCACTCGAAAAGATTTCCCAGAGCCCAAATGCAAGTCATATCAAGAAGTAAAGAAAAGTGTATCTGATCCACTCTTCCCTGTGTGGGCTGCAGTGTATGAAAGCATTGCGAAGCAGGTCACTCCATTCTTGACAGCCTACTAAACGGATAGACCAATGCTTCCCTTCATGACAGACGACATGTTCAAGTTACTCAAAGGTAAGCCCATTTTTTATCGACTCAGATCAGTCTCAATATTAATGAATGCACACAGGATTCACAAATGTATTTTGGGATTTATATATAAATGTGTCTTTACACATGAAAATTTTTCACTATTGTTCATCTGGAATTTATTATTCCTGCTTCTCTACATTTTTCGGCACGCTTCTTCTACAAATTTTGTGCTACAGAAACCATACAACTATCAAAATGTTCAGCTTTTTAAGGACATGGCTGCTATTTTTTGTATTTTCTATCTTTTATACCTTTGGAAATATACAGCTTTTTCTGCAAAATTGTTCCCATTCATCCTTACGGGGAATTTTTCCATTTTTTTAAAGCCTATATGTTGCAACATTGTTTTTCAGACTTGCATTCAGAAATTAGTTCATAATCAAATGCATTAAGAATACAGTGATAGTACGATCATTTCTGTTTTCACTCATGCTTGAAAGCCAGTGCTAGATTGATGAAAGCGCTTGTGACTGTCCGTAATTTGAAGTATTTGAAGTGAATAAGAACATAACCAACTATTAGAGATTGAAAAACGTTTACTGTTTAGTTTTCATACAATAATTAACAGAGTAAAGTATACTATACAGTTCTGTTCATGTACTTATATAGGTTGTGAATGGTCATGGAAATTTTATTATGGGTCCTTGAAAAGTCATGGAAAAGTTTTGCAATTTTGTCCATGAAAATGTGTGGGAACCCTGACTATAGATACACATTATACAGCCGAATGGAGACACTACAATGCAGCTCAAACATAAATAAAACACTTCTTGGGTTCTTAGACCTTTTTGCTGCTTATCTATGCTGTAGCTTCTTACCATCTTGTATTAGTGTAGAATATGTCCCAGAAGACTTATTTGTGAAGATTTATGTATAAAATCTCTTGTATTGCTTTCTCGGTGTGGCAGCAGTTGTCTGGGGTATGTGGTCTAGCTACACTGACACCATTTCTCTGATCCAGGATGTGTCCTCAATGTGTTCATGAAATTCACCTAGTAGGTGTGAGGATTCTAGTATAGTTTGGCTGCTCTACGCAGAAGAAATGTCTATGTGCTGAGATCCATTAGCTGACAATAAAAGTACAATGATAGAACTGGATTTTAATCATCAGTTTCTTCCTCTTCTTCCTCATCATCATCATCATCATCCAAATTTGCATGGAGTTCATCTGCTAAGTCATCTTCATCTTTTTCCTCCTCTGCCAAAACATCGACAAGGGCTTTGGGGATGATGTCACCCTCAAACCATAGTGGTTCTAGCTTGCCAGTCTCTGTGTTTATATGAAACCCATGGTCGAGAGGGGATTGGATCTCCGGGTAGTGCTTGTGAGCCCTCTTCCAGACGCATACCTGGAAGTTGACTCTTCTCATGTGCAGGGTGGGAAGGTGGAGAGGTCAACAGAGATACCCTGTCAAAGCTCAAGGCTTGAGCCACACATTTTCTTGACTTTAATCTCTCTTGTCTCATCAACCTTCTTGATTTGACGACTGAAACCATAGAGGCGACGGGTTAACTCTTCAACACCACTGAGAATCCGCTCATCAAGCTCCTAAGAGTTCCCCACTTCAGCAAAGATCTGGGTAAACTTTGAGTTCGGATTCGAACTGATGAAATGTGTTCCTCTGAGTAATCTTAGGCCAGCTGGTTGATGTTGATAAGTCTATCTCCCATATCAGTTCAGTTCAGTTCAGAAATCTTTATTTATCCCATATGGGCAATTCAGTTTACATATCAAAGATGATGTTGACAGTTGATGACTTGGCATAATACAGGAGGATAAAGAAAATGTCAGAGTCTTTTGCTCTGACTCTGTTGTGATGTGAGGCATTTTGGTTTGGATATACTGTATTGATGGTTGGCTTCTTGATAACAGACTGCAGACTTGAGTCGTTGTTATTCATTGTGTTGCCTGGACTTTGTTCTTCAAAATGTTTCTTATTTGGATACCAGGTTTTGTGGGACTGAACCCCCCTTTGCTTAAAATGTTGTTTTATGTTGCACCCTGATACCCTGGTTCACCTGGGGGTGTAACATTATTCACTTTTCATGTAATTAACTTCAGAAAGTATAGCAGTACGTAACTCAAGTCTCAAGTCTTTTTAAAGATACTGTTTAAAAAGACTTGAGATTTGAGCCCCACAATATTATTCTGATAGTTTCTCCTATGTGTCAGGATACACCATGCACAATTTCAGACTTATCTGACCATTTATGTAGTTGCAGTACCCAAATATATGCAATTACATAATTTCGCCAGAAGCTTTTCCAAAAAATGTTTTATTTTTTGGCCCCTGAGGCCAACCGCCCTGAGTTTGGGGTGGAGATAAGCAACTTGTGATGGCCCAATGTATGGGATAATAGGAAATAATAGTAAAAAAAAGGTAGCAAAAAACATCCTGAGGGGTGGACCTGGCTCCCGGCCTATTAATTGTCCACAAGATAGCAGCAGTACAGCATAACATAAAGTGCTATTCAGGTCATCTGATGTAAATTCCTGTATTTTTTCATATCACAATATATATCGCAGGGTTAAAAAAAATTGCAATGTCAGTTTTTTCCAATATCATGCAGCCATAGTTAGCTAGTTAGCTGAGGAGCTGGGATGCTGTGTTAGCCGCAAATATACTCAAAATGCGATGTGTTGCGATTTGTTTTTCATAGATATAAACTAATTTGATCCTTTATGTTTTAATTGAAGTTTTTCACAGCATCCCAACTTGGAATTGAGGTTGTGATAAGTTAAAATTAAAGGAAAGGTTGACTTTCCATTTCAGTAGTTAGCAGTTGTTTAAGGGAGAGAAGATCCAGCTAGTCTACAGGAATGATATCACATACTCGAGTAACGTTTTTTAATCAACAGTTGTGTTATTTAACTTGATCTAAAACTGCAATGATTAGTTGGTTAATGTCAACCATTACATAAATGACCAAATATTCTGATAATCAATGAATTGTTTGGACAATTTGTTTAATGAAAAATGCCCACATTCTTTAATTCCAGATTTTCAATTGCAAATATTTCCTGGTTTCTTCACTTCTTTGACCAAAAACTGAACTTCTTAATAATAAACAACTAATTAATTACTCAAGAAAACAAACAGATTATGCTATTGGCTCTGTATGAGAAACCCAGTGGTGGAAAGAGTACTGGAAATCTGTATTAAAGTATGAGTAGAGTTACATTACTAAAATATTACTCAATTACATGTGAAACTAATGGTATTAAAATCAAACTTATGTAGAAGTACTAAGCATTCTTCTCAAACACTACTCAGAGTGTTAGTTACCTTTTTAGCTGTTGATGTTTAATGCATTATCAATAGCAGGGTTTCTGTTACTCCAAATCTTCAGTCTAAATTACATCTATGCTTTTCAGTCCAGTAGTCATGGTCACCTCCAAAACTGTACTTGCAGCAGAATTTGTGTTTGTCCGCATGTCAGGGTTCTCACTGACTCGTAACTTCCCACAGGCCATGACTGTGATGAACAGTAAGATCAGTCATACAGTGTTAATAACCCTCTAACACCAAAACAACCATTTCTAGACTATATTCATGCAGTTTGAAGGCCTTGGTTTTAATATGCCTCACACCTGTTACCATTATCCTTTCAGTGGGTCATTGTTAAGCTAAAAGAATCTCTTAACCCTAGTGTAGAACCTATGGTTACTGTTTGTCCTGCCAAGAAGAAGGCAACAAACTGCAGACTTTTTTGTACATTTTCCTCAATCTACAAGCTATGTTCTTCACTGTATTCTACCCCTCACACTCTCTCTCCTCCTCTTTTCACCAGGTCTCTCTGCTGGACCATTGGGACATCTCTTTCCTGACCGATGGGGCCTCATCCTGATATCTGGATCTGACACTTTATTAATGTTTTAATTTTATTAAACTTTATTTCTTAATTTTGGTTTTTCAATGATTTTCTGTTGTGAGTCATGGAGAGAATGTTTTCAAAATAAAAATCTGTCACACTGGGGTTTAAAGGGGGAAAACTAAAAGGCTAAGGAGATAGGAGGTGGACCCAAACGCAGTTACTCACAGGACGCAAGGATATGGGGAAACAAAGCTGAATGCAACAAAATGGCAAGACAAAGTAGCAAAATAAAATAGTTCAACAAAGTGCAAAGAAAAAAGGCGAAGTACAAATCAGAAATCAATGTTCAAATCAAACATGGGAATAACAGAACTCACAATCCAAAACATACCATGAGGGGACTGGAAACAGACAGGAGCATGAAGGGTGTCCCAATTCAAAGTGTTTTCATAATGCACCCCACAAATGCGCACTCCTTTTACCTGTTTTTGGAGTGTGCACCGCTACTACCCTTCGTGGTCTCACATATCCCAAGATTCATTGCGCACCCGAAGAGAAGAAATAAATAAATAACCTCAAGTGGCGCAGATCTCGTATTTAAATGTAAGTATTGGGTCTATACTTGGGTTTTACTCCTTTGAACATCCAACGCCAGATATGTTAAACTTAAAGGTGAAATATGTTGGTAATGCTCAGCTTGATGCCTTTCGAAGTAAAACCTTAAAAGCTTCACTTTCAAACATTAGACTAGGGTTTCTCAACGGGGGCAGTACCGCCCCCCAGGGGGCGTTCTAGACATTGTGGGGGGCGCTGGGAGCGTGAGGGCTGAGAGGGGGGCGCTCAGGCAGGAATGGGGGGCGCCACAACTTGGCTTGTACAAAGTTCATTTGAACTCTACATTTTAAACTTTCATGGTTTCCCAACTTTTTTAGTGCAAATAACCGACCTTAATAGTCTACTTTATGGGTGTTTCAATAAATTCTACTGAGCTACATGTTATGAGATCGGTGTGTGTCCTTTTAAGAGCGAGAGCGGTGTGTGTGTGTGCGCGTGTGCGTGTGGTCAAGAGAGCTGAAGGGAGAGATATCCTCTCTGCTCCCTGACCATGATTGGACGAGCTGAGCAGGAACGGTCTCCATAGTAACGCCCGTAAACAAACCACAGCAGCAGGGAAACCTCTTTCCGACACTTGGCTACTTTTGACAGCTGTCACTTCCAGCTCCAGCTAATAGTTCGCGGGCTAACACTTCAATAGCCAATTAAAACGTACACAAGCACGATTACGTAATCACATTTAATCACAATCCATTTACATTACAATCAAACATGGCGGAAAACAAGAAGAAGTGCCGGCAGTACAATACAAATTACATAAATTATGGATTTATTCCATCACCAGCGAATGTACATCTGCCGATGTGCCTGCTATGTGAGCAGGTTTTCTCAAATGAGGCAATGACGCCGTCGCGATTACAGGAGCATCTGTCAAAAAAACATCCTGACAAGGCATCAAAAGACTCGGCCTACTTCCAGTCACTGAGAGATCAGCGTTCAAGGCGCCCTATGATCAACACCATGTTCGCTCGGAGCGTCAACCAAACAGAGAGCGGGTTGGTGGCATCTTACAATATAGCTCTGCTAATTGCAAAGGCCGGCTTACCGTTCACTGTAGGGGAGTCTCTCGTTATTCCTGCAATAAAGGAGGCAATCTCCACTGTCATGCAGCGCGACCCTGCGCCAGTCACCAAGGCCATCCCGCTCAGCAACGACAGTGTGGCCCGGCGCATACGGGAGATGTCCATGGACACTGAGCAACAGCTGTGTGCTACGTTGCGCGGCTGTCGCTTTAGTATCCAGCTGGATGAGACCACCACGGCCGACAACAATGTTCTCTTGATGGCCTATGTCCGTTATGTGTCCGGGAAGGATCTGCCTGAGGATTTCCTGTTCGGGGAATACCTGGCCACAGACACGCGAGGGGAAACCATCTTCGCCGCCCTGACGGAGTTCCTGTGGGAGAGGGACATCCCAGTGACGAACATCATCGCCTGCGCCACAGATGGAGCGCCAGCTATGGTCGGCAGATACCGGGGATTCGCCACCCTCCTCAAGCAGCAAGTCCCCCAGGTGTTGACAGTGCACTGCATACTGCACCGTCACAACTTGGTGGCCAAAAAAATGTCCCCGTCACTCCATCAGTCCCTGGATGTTGCGGTCAAGGCGATCAACAAAATAAAAGCCCATGCGCTTAATGATCGGCTCTTCAGACAGCTGTGTGGGGACAATGATGAGGCCTTTAAGCGTCTGCTGCTCCACACAGAGGTGCGCTGGCTGTCAAAGGGCAACTGCTTGGCCAGGCTGTGCGAGCTTTTCCCTTCAGTAATTGAATTTCTCGACCAGGCAGACGCAACCTTGAAGGCCAAGCTGTGGTCCTGTCGCCATGACATTTTTTACCTCTCCGACTTCTTCGGAAAAATGAATGAGGTCACATTGAAGCTCCAGGGGGATGGGATGATGCTGGTCCACTCCAAGGCCACCATCTGCAGCTTCCTTGCAAAACTGGAGCTCTACCAACAGAACCTGGGGAGGCGACAATTCATTAACTTTCCGCAGTTAGCCAAGGTAGGTTTTTAAATTAAGGCCTAAGCAAGATATATAGGCTATATATATAATAAATATAATATATTTATTTATTTATTATAGGCCTATATAAATATTATATTTTACTGTGCTTGTTCAGGTGTTGGATGAGCTGACGGATAGTCACCTGCTGCTCTACACCGACCACTTGAAGGCAGTCAAGGCCGACATAGCGATTCGGTTCAGGGACCTCCAGCAGTTAGATGTGCCTGACTGGGTGATGGAGCCATGGAAAGCAGATGCTGTCAGCTGTGAGCCCGAAATCCAGGAGAGCCTCATTGATCTCCAGAACGACGAAGAGGCAAAAGCAACGTTCCGGACCTCAGGTTGGCCTGCGATGTGGGTAACGCAAGGTCAGCGTTTTCCCCCGTTGTGGGAGAGGGTCCATCTCCTGCTCCTCGCTTTCCCCACGTCGTACCTCGTCGAACAGGGATTCAGCCAAGCACTCCACATGCAGACGAAATACCGCAACCGTCTGAACCTGGTTAGCTCTGGCGCTCTCAGACTGAAACTAACCTCCCAGTGTCCAGATGTGAAAAAGCTGGCAGCGGCCCACCAAGCACAGGGCTCTCACTAGGTTGCTTTCAAAAAATAAAGCGTGTGCAGTCCTGTATAGTTCCCTTCTTTAAAATAGGCTTTTTTTTTCTTCTTTTTTTCCTTGGTTCATGTCAGCATCTCAGTCCTCAGGCAATGACCGTTGCTTTTTCAAATGTTTAATACGCCTAGAGTGCATTAATTAACGCATGAGCGATTTCTGCACGAGCGTTTTTTTATTGGTTCATTCACTGTTGTTCACGTGAAGTGTGCGTGTTGTTGGCATCTCTGACTACATAAGCCTACTAAAACTAATTTTCAACAAATTCTGCTGTGGTGGTATTTTTCTTCCCAAGTTCCACGTTGCTTAATACACCTGGGGTTATTTTCAAATGTTGTGATATTGTGAAGTGATATAAACGTTAACCACTTCTATTCAGACTTAATATGCAATTCATTCATCATCCTCAAAGGCTGTGTGGCCTTTCTCTCAGTAGAAACACCAGTTTGACTTAAATTCTATCTCACAGCTCTTTGCAGAAAGATCCTAGCAACTCAAGAGCTCAAGGTCCAATTACAACTAAAATAACATTTCCATGTTGTTTACCAGTTTCTCCAGGCATAGTGTTGAGTTATATACAAACATGACCTACTATATGTGTCAAAAACATAAAAAAAATAAATAATAATAACAAAAAAAATAATTAAAATAAGTTAAAATCCATGCTTTCATTTCCTATAAAATGGTCAGATTTGCTCAGCAGCACATCATGTTGTTGGGGGCATAAATACAACTCCAATCCAATAAAAACAGGGACTTTAAAGCAAACGAATGGCTTCTCTCATCATACAAAACCCGATGTCAATTGAAGTCCTCCGGTCTTAACACACTGTTTACTACAACAGTGGGGGGGGGGGGGGGATCATGGTATGGTCAGGGGGGCGTTTGTACAAAAAAGGTTGAGAACCACTGCATTAGACGTTTAGAGGTTGACTTGTATTTTATATTTTATTGTGACTGTGGAGATGTTAGATACTTGTTTTACATAAATGGACCAAGATGAACAGATTTCGATCAGGCTGTGATCCCTGCTTTATTTCCAGACTGTAACACTGTAAAGTCTAGTTAAATGTTTGAATAAAGAGCTAAGTTTATGATTATCCTTATGATGATATATATATATATATATATATATATATATATATATATATATATATATATATATATATATATATATATATATATATATTTTGCTGTATTAGAACCCTTTTGTCTGTTGACATAACACAAAACGTCTTTTACATTTCATTGTGTTTTAGGGAGCAAACAGAGAGGAGAAGGAGGAGGAGGGAGGATGAAGGAGGACATGAGGCTGCAGAGAGGATGGAGAGGCTCTTCTCCGCCTCAGAGGACAATCCTTACATTATATCTGTTGTTATTTAGTTAATGTATGGGTTATTTTTATATTATTTGTTCATAATTGTTAATTTTATATAATTCATGAAATAAAATATTGTTCTATTGTTACACGTTGTCTATTCCATTCAGTATTTACAACTTAAGTATAATTTATGACAGTAAACAGCATCAAGTGCTACTTTTAGGAACAACAAGGAATTGAATGTTTTATTCTATTATTAAGGCCTTAACATTTACAACTATTTACAAAATTACAGCATAAATAACTATTTACAGATTATTATTGAATATTAACAAAAACAATTATTAAAAACAATATTAAAACAGTTCCAGATGATGGACAGTAACAGGCTGAGCAGGAGTCCCTGCAGTGCTGCTGGGCTGGATGGGGTGAGTGGGACATCATCTGGGTCGGTACTCGGGGTGTTTGGGGGTCCAGTCTCCTCTGTCCACCACATCGTCCATCAACTGGGTTTGCAGTTATGACTCGATCGATGACTGCCATGTCACCAAGAAAGTTTTAAGAAAGAGGCAATTTCATAATATAATTATAATGATAATAAATCATTACAACAAACAAAACTATCTACCAAACATGTTAAATAGGAATAATGCCTTTAAAATTTAAATAAAACCCTAAGTAGTTTATATGTCAGCATTAACGTAATGTATCGGTATGTTAATTACCCCAAACTGTTAGCTAGCTAATAATGATAATATTGATAACATTACTGTGGTTTCAATAACAGGTTTACCTCTCCATGGTCCTCTCAGCCGGAGATAAACCAGAGCCGCTTCTCCTCTTCCTGCACAAGCAGGAGGATAAAAAAGGAAATCAGGAATTCCTGGAGCTCAAACATATTTGACAGTCAAACTTTACTCCTCATGTCACTTTCACGGACCTGGGCAGCATAAATAGTGACGTACGAGTAGAGGCGGGAACATCTGGTGACGCAACCAGGAAATGCTGCAAAGGGCAGACTGTCCCATTTAACAAAAGTTAAAGGCCAAGGCTGAGACCCTCACAAGGGGGACAGCAGGGGAGAAGGTTGAGACCCTCAGGAGGCTGGCGGCGAAGGTATAAACCCGCGAGAAGCCGGCGGCGTAGGCGAAAGCTGGAACTCTCTGGAGGCTGGTGGTGAAGACGAGGACCCTCAGGAAGCTGGCAGCGAAGACGAAGGCCCTCTGGAAGCCTGTGGCGAAGACGAAGGCGAGGGCGAAGGCACTCTGGAGGTCGGCGGTGAAGACGAAGGCGAGGGCTCTCTGGAGGCTGGTGGCAAAGACAAAGGCTGAAACCCTCTGTAGGCAGCATGGGCTGGAACCCACTGGAGGCCGGCGGAGGCGGCATGGGCTGGAACACACTGGAAGCTGCCGGATGCGGCGTAGGCTGGGACCCCTTGGAGGCCGGCGGATGCGGCGTGGGCTGGGACCCACTGGAGACTGGCGGCGAAGACGATAGCCCTGGGGAGTCTGGGGGTGTGGGCTGAGACCCTCTGGAGGCCGGGCCGCTGGCTAGGAAACCCTCCTGAGCTGGGATGGGAGCTGAGGCATGAGCTGGAGCTGAGGCATGGGCTGGAGCTCTGGGAGCTAGCTGGGAGTTGGCAGATGGAACTGCATTCAACCAAGGCTTTTCAGACAGGTTTTTGTCAAACTCAGAAATAGCCTGTAGTATCAGCCTGTATCAAGAGCGGATCAGTGACTCTGGTGTGGTAGTCCTTGGTGTTTAGCACTACGTGCATCACCCTTTTCCAGCAAGATGGTGATGTTCCGGTCTCTTTTGAATGCAGTCCCGGTTTCTTTTGAGTGATGCCCGGTCTCTCTTGAGTGATGCCCCGGTCTCTCTTGAGTGATGCCCCGGTCTCTCTTGAGTGATCTCTCTTGAGTGATGCCAGGGCCTTTCTTGCCTCAGTAGTGAGGTTGGAGTCTGCTTTTGCATTAGCATGAGGAGCTGATACCTTCACCTGTAGCTGTTCTGCCTCAGATGGAAATTAAGGGAGTTACTTAAGAAAAGTGTGTGTAGGGACTGAACTCTACATATTAAACAATAAGTGTTTCCGCCCGGTTTCGAACCGGGGACCTTTCGCGTGTGAGGCGAACGTGATAACCACTACACTACGGAAACCACATATTTAGCATATAAGCATATAAAGACAAATATCTGTGGTATTAAGTCATAGTTGGACATCCTAGGCGTATGTGTGTTCATCATGACCGCGCTGTGATCGTATATTAATCACATCCTGATAAACCCCTTGTTTCCGTAGTGTAGTGGTTATCACGTTCGCCTAACACGCGAAAGGTCCCCGGTTCGAAACCGGGCGGAAACACAACTTTATGCCATAAAGATCTTTCTTAGCTTTATAAGGGGTTATATAGTTCCATTTTTAGTACCGGTGCAATGAACCTACATAAAATCTGGTATCTTTTAAATGCCTGCTCATGTTTCTGTTCATTCTTCATGTCAAATACACCACGTCGCTGAAAGACTTCTAAAACACTGTTTCCGCCCGGTTTCGAACCGGGGACCTTTCGTGCGAGGACCGCGTATAGTAGTCCTTAACTTCCTTAACTTTCCCCATTCATTCTCTATGGTAGTGCTTATCACTACGGATGTAATATATTTTTGGCCACAACCTGGATTTTGGGGGCGCTGTTTCCCCGTTTAGCGTATGAGTAAGGACACTGACTTCTTCGAGTGACAGACAGCGGTAACAGTAAGGAGGAACAAAAGTGAACAGAAAAACAAGTGAAATAGAAGGATTTTCCCCGCTTTTCGGCATTTTTAATAAATCGATCTTCAGACTCATCGAAAGTAAGTGATGACTCATTTTTTCAAGCAGTAAATTAAGTTTTCTAAGTCATATGTATGAAAACTGTTGTTATAATTGTTGTTTTCAGGTATGTTACGTGTTGTTGTTTACAGTTTACCGAAGCTTACGATCGCTCGTAATGTCAATGTAACGTTATGTTAGCGTCAATCATCATTTTAACATAATGTCACATCTGTCAGTGAGTTCTCTCTTGTTGACACTGATCCTAAATCAGCTTTCTGTCACTTTTTCACCGTGTTTTGTCTTTAAGACTGAGGCCCGTCGTGCAGTCATTATCCAAATCAATTCACTCATTAACTTAGCCACAGTCACCCATTCATTCATTCATTCATTCATTCATTCATTCATTCATTTAGCTACAGTCATATTGATCATATCAAGCTGAGAATGTAACTTACATTTTGAATGGGTAAATACTACAGTATATCTATTTTATAACCTACATGTTAGATGGAGGTTAAATGCTATGATAGAGTGAATAGTTAATTATTATTAATAGGCGTTACAGTGGTAGTATAGTATATATGTAATATATGTACTGTATATATACATAGATAGATGGATGTTACAATTAATAATCAATGTTAACATGAATAACTCTGTTGATACTTTTATTTACCCTATAATATGTATTGTGTTTGCTGTGCACAGGAGACAATGAAGAAGACATTTAGCTTCTTCCCGGGAAAGACATTGGTCTCATTTAGAAAGGGTCCATCAGGCCATCTGCGTCAGGACCCCTCTGATGAGGCCATGAGCATAAAAAAAAATCCTGCACTCCAAGACAAGTCTCCTGCCCAGAGTCCTGACCTTGTGAGGACAAATGGTCTCACAGTGGTCTTTCAGCGGGGAGGGGATATGTCCGACCGACTGGAGGTGAAGGGGGAGTATGTGCTCCAGTTCGGGAAATACAAGGGGAAAACATTCAGGTGGCTCCTTGAAAATGATGTTGGCTACACCATCTACCTCCTAAAAAAGGTAGAAGAGGAGGAGAAAGAGGGGGCCTTCAATCCACAGGGACATGGCAAGGACAGCCTGCTGTCATTTCTGGACTACGCCAGGACCTTCCAGGAAATTGAGGACCTCTGGCAGTATCTGTTGTCCAGGAAGCCTGCCCCAACGGTGGCAACAGAGGATGACACCACTGTGGGCTTTGGAGTCAGGGCCAAAGATACCTGGAGGCAAATCTGGGAGAGCCGGGCTGATGGTTATGCTGCCTTCATCTCACGAGTGAAGTGTGTCAAAAACAGCAAGATGTACAACCTGCAGCAGTACATCCTCAAGCAGCAGAGGGCGGAGTCTGGTCCACTGCCTGCAGCCTCCGCAGCCTCCAGTACATCAGCTACCTCCACGTCGAAATCTAGAGCTCTAGGTCAGTTCACAACCATATGCAAATACTGATTTTAGATGAACATTAAATGTGTCTAACACATGTTATTGTTTAATCTCTTAGTGATGGATGAGGACGAGGAGCTGGAGAGAGCGATGCTAAGTCTGTCCCCATCAAAATTTGAGACTGAAACAAGTCGGTGAATCTAGTTTAATTACCAGAAACCTGTAAGTTTGTCTTTAAACTCTTCCTGTACATGATAAAATTTAACAAGTCACCTGTGCTTTCAGGGCCACCAGCAGCAGCAGCCCCCAGAGCCATGGCGGTATCTCCACCAACAGGTTTCACTTCATCACTGTGGATTCTGTTCTGAGTTCACCTGCCATTATTGTTCTCCCTCTCCCTCTCCTCCGTTATTTTGGCCATGTTCTGGCGTGTTCTGATGCTTGTGTTATTTTGTTCTCCCACTAACATAAGGAATTAACATATCGTCGATGATGGTAAGTGTTCTCTTTTTTTGCATGCTTTCTTTCGGCCAGTAGTTCTCAAACTGGGGGCGTCGATGACTGGGAGAAATATGGAGTCACTCTGAATGAACATGATTTATGCAGGAAAATAAACAAACAAGAGTTTGCTGACCATTATCTGTCCTATTGATGTTGATTGCGAAAATCTGAACGGGGCATGCCAGAAAAAGTTTGAGAACCACTGCTCTCAGCTGTCATTCAAGGATTTGGCATGTGAAATACTGCAGTGGTTAACATGCTACATCTTTGATTTACAGGTGATATTCTTACCGTATATTGATATTGTCTCTGTGCTTTACCTGTTTTGCTCATTCATTTTCAAATTCTTAAAAGCATTGTTTATTCATTTTCAAAAAAAGAGCGATTCATAAATGGATGAAAACTTTTAGTCTGTACTAATAGTTATCTACAGAGACAACAGGTAAAGACATATTGTGAAGCATAAATAAATCACACACTCTTCTTACAGCTCGCAGGACGAAGCAAACAGCAACAGCTACCATTCACAGACCTGCAGAGCCTGATGTCCCCCCTGTGACTGTCGCTTCTATCAAAGGTTATTATTTCTGTGTATTTCTTTATTCCGTCTTATTTTTTAACCATCCTGTGTTTTAACAATATAATAATAATACTAATTATCATAATAATACATTTTATTTATACAGCGCTTTTACAGCTCTCAAAGTCGCTTTACATAAAACCAAATACAGAGGAAAAATACATAAGTGCTGAGTGCAAAGAGGAAGAAAAAGAAATAAATTAAAAGTACATAAAAGGATAAACTAACAATGTGGAAAATATAAAATATAAATTGTATTTTGATCTCAAAGCCACAGTGAAGGCCCCGCTGCCAGTCCCTCCTCAGCTGCTCGCCATCGCCCCACAGCTTGGACAAGGAGAGCCCGAGCCCAACGTGTTGAGACAAAGTATGACATTTAAACTTAAGTCCTCTTATACTTCCAGTGTGTCTCACATAAATATGACTTCAGTTTTGACTGTGTTATACTGTATACAGTGCTCATATGTTTAGCAATGCCATGTAAAGATTCTATCTGGTGTCTGTTAAAGTTTTTCTCATCTTTTGGTGCAACATGTTTTTCAAAGCCCACAGAGAGCCAGTCGCCTCCCACAGTTTGTCCTCAGAGTCTGTGATCACGGCAGCCCCGTCTCCTCCTGAAGGTAAATGTTTTATGTTCTTAAATGTTATGAAAATTAATATCTCAAGCTCATGTTCATTTTTCAGTGTTTATATCTCACTTTTCCTTGCTGTTTGTATCTCACCATCCTAGATTCATCATCACATCCAGAAGCACAGGAAGACACAGGTATGAATTTCTGTGCCGCTGTTTTAACCATAGCAGCCATTTGCAAAGAGCTCTTAACCTTTTTCTTGTTGTGTACACTGTATACTGTAGTGCTTTGTGTGTTTTACAGCTCTGCCACATCCAGCGCCTCCTGTCGGGCAGCCAGCTGCCTCCATCCCGAGCTATGATCAGGATGTTGCCCGGTGGAACTGCTCCCATCAGCAGAAAATCTGGATGAAGACTGAGATGGAGGGTTTGGGTCTGTGGCCAGGGTCACGTCCAGTACGTCACCCCATGAACATGCTGTCCCTGTGGCGTCATCCACCTCAGCCTGAGCTCATCGACTCAATCTCAGAGCTCCCCTCACCAAAGTACTTTCAGCTTCATCCATTTTTTATATGGAAGCCGGAGCACACGATCATGGAGAGGATGAAAAATAACTACATCCTGCCATGTCTTCATGGTTGTCCCAACCCCCAGGTAGCTTCTTCAGGCGTGGGAAGGCCAAGAGTAATTATTGGCACCGGTGGCCAGTACTATATCTTGGCCTCACGTCTCACCTGCAAGGCATGCAAGAGGTACTGGCATGCTGACAAGCCCCAGTGGCTGGAGAAGCTACCGAAGAGGTTCACAAACATCGTGCCAGCCTTCCTCACACACAAAAAAGCCATCTGCAAGTCAGTGATGGATGAGCTGAGGCGCAGTGGCAGATCACCGGAGGACATGTCCAAGCAGCTGACAGAAGCACTCCATCTGAAGTATGAGAGAGCTCACCTGGCCTACCTGGATAGTGTGCAGAACATCAGGGATGCTGAGGCAGGTGTCTACGGACAGAGCACCATCACTGGGCTCCTCAGACAGACAGACACTCCTGCTCCGTTCGGTGTGTATGCCGATGCTGATGGCTGGTGTGGAGTGTCTATTTCTGCACACTATCTTGTCAACTGCCTGGTCCATGAGTACCAGAGGCAGGAGCACCTCCTCACTCTGCTGCTACAGGGGACCTTTGGACGGGCACTGAGGTCAGATCACACCCGCAAAGTGGCAAGGAAGGTGGTTCTGTCATCTGGCACCATGTCCTCCTATGCTGTCATGAATGAGAGCTGGATGATCCTGAGCTGGGTGATGCTGCAGTCAGAGTGTGATCGTTCCCTTCACCCTATGTATGAGGGTCTGGCTCACCGGTACACTTTGGCTGGAGAGGAGAAGGCGAGCTACCAGTGGGTGGACAGGTATGAAGCTAGACTTGTTTTACATAACATAGTTTATTAAATTTTCGTAGTTTATAGACTAAATAAATGACAAAAAAGGCAAATAGATAGAAGACAAACAGCTAATTATTTTACTGTAAATACAATAAGTCTAATTTAGCAAATGTATGTATTAGATAAGGTAATCTTAAGCTCTAATGAAGTTACTTTTTAATGTTTTAGGGACTGCTGTGCTGCCTTCAAGGTGCTGGATCCTGGGGCTCAGGAGCACATCGTATGGGACAGCTGGAAGACCACAGAGGCTCTTGTTACAGAGGCCACTTCTGGAAAGCTGGCTAACAACAGCGCATCTAGGACAAAGTTTAACAAAGACATTACCATCAAGTTAGACTTGTTTCATTGTATGCGGCGCTTGACCAGGGAGTGTGTCTCAGAGCATCATCCTCTGTACAGCTCTTTCTGTCAGTTCCTCTCTGCAGCATTCGTTGTCGTGGACCAGAGTGACCTCCAGAACCTCAAGGATGCCTACACCTTCTGTAGAATCCTACCTGCGAATCCCACCAAGCAGCACATCAGAGAGCACTGTCGGACAAAGGTGCCACAACCAAGAGAACTGCTGCAGAGGGTTGAAGATGTCCTCTGTCACTTCCACCTGGCGAAGGACGCCAATGATGTGCTGCTCTTCAAGCCCTCCATGTTGAAAGTGTGGAGAATCCAGCGCATCCACATCCTGAGAGGCTGCCTGAGCGACCCTGAGGTGGAGGAGGGCATCCTGTACAGGTATGGTGGCACCTTGCAGCTGAACTACACCAAGGGCGAGAGAGCTGCTGTACCTGTCTGGATCCCTGTGAGAGGCACGTCTCAGCAGGAGGGCTTCCACTATCACCAAGCCCAGTGGGTAACAGGCAGCAGGGTGTCCAGTGAGCTCTTCCAGGCCCAGGCCATGACTGGAGTGGTGCGCTGGAACTTCCAGAGGCTGGTGGACCTTAAGAGGCCAGATGTGGATCTTCCAGCTGTGTTTGACCCCCTGTTAATCGCTCAACTGAACACATCCTCTCTGAGAGTGACAGGGAGGGCAAAATACCCAATATTGCAAGTAGCAAACAGGGACACAGGGGAGCGATTTGGACTGGAGTATGTGGAGCCAGGCTGTCGTCCTGTTGTCTTGAACTGGGATAAGGACAAGACACAGCCCAACTCCTCAGCTGCTGACACCATGGAGCTGCAGCAGCACCATGCCCAGGATCAACCTCATCCCTGCCCTGCTGCTGTAGTGGGCACAGACCCTCAGGTAATCCAGGTGAATCACTCACTCTCAGTAACTGACTGACTGACCGATCTACTGTTTTAATCACTATATTTGATGCTTTATCTTAGGAGACCAGGGACACTGTCCAGGATGATCCGGTTGTGGCAGCACCGATCCTGTCTTCCAGGCAGTGTGCTGAAGCAGTCCCGCAGTTCCAGCTGCCCTTCATTCCAGCATCTGCAACAGCCAAAGCAGAGCCTCCTCTGGAAGCAGGTAACTTAAAGTACCCACCTACACCTTCCTTAATACAGACCTCATAGCTAAAAGCAGGCTTTGACACTGTGGTTGGAATTAATATCATGAAAAACATTGTAATCTGTTGTCCATTGACAGTAATTATTGAGCTAATGAGTGCAAAACGTAAAACCTATAATAAACAGTATAATAAATGTGTTTTTTCTGTTTGTTTTTTTTCAGGCCTGACAGACGCTGCACCGCTGCCTATGTCCTCTTCTCCTCGGGCCACCCGCACCGGACCCATCAAGACAGGAGGTCTTATACAGGTCCTGGACCACAGCCGGTGGACTCCACCCATGAAAGCCACCATCGACGGGCTCCTGATTAAGCACCATGGCACCAAGGATCTTTTGAAGCGGGTGGATGCAGAATATGCTGCCATGGTACAGACAGCCTGCACTGATCCCAACAGCCTCCTTCATCCAACCACATGTCAGCATATCTCCAGATATGTCAAACATGTGGCCAAATTAAAAAATACAAACTCCTCTCTCAACACAAGTGTGGAGAAGGTTCATGAAACGCAGCTGCTGTGGCAGAGTTTGACTACAGGCAGCCAGACGGTGAGTGTCCCTGTCACAACCCTGCCTCCTGCATCTTTTAACCCTCCATCTGTGGCTTCCCCAAAGAGGAGTCAATGAGTCGGGCCTCTGTGGAGAACATTGTGAAGGAGATCCTGGACAAACAACAGCAACAACAACAACAACAGCAGCAGAAAAAGACCAGGAACTGTTTAGCCTGTGGTCAGCCAAAATCACGCTACCAAGGCGATGGCTCCTCAGTTCATTTCTTTTATCAGACTCCAGCAGTCAAATACTTTTACTGCTCCACCAAGGTCTTTAAGACCTATGAGGACGAAGGCCTCCAAAACCCCAGGATGTCTTTTGCAGACTTTGCGGCATCTCCATTTTTTGAGCGGGAGCTGGAGGCTGCCAGACAGAGGGGAGCGGAGTGGAAGAAGGTGGCAGAGGGGAGGGCAAAGAGGAAGTCAGCAGAGCACCTGCCAACAGGTCGTCTGTGCAGGACCTGTCACCTGCCATTAAAGCAGGGGCCTGACAGCCCTCATATTCACACCTGTTTCCCCAATGTGCCAGGGAAATACATCTACTGCCCTGCAAAAGTTTTCTCCCTGTACAAGGCACAGGGCATGGTCAAGGAGATGACCTGGGTGGAGTTTCAGCGAACAGACTTTTATGAAGCTGAAAAGGCCAGATGGATTGCAGAGAAGAGGAAGTGAACCTTCTGTCCCAAAACCCACCATCCAACCATCACTGATGAAGGCAGCCACACTGTACACTTGTTTTATATTGTATATATGTTAATAGATACACAAGTTACTGTATATTCTGTATATTGTATTTACTGTTCATTTGTTTTTTAAATGATCTTTTTGTACATATTTTGTCTGTTCATTTATTCATAATTCAGTTGTGTTTTTCAATTAAATATCTTGACAACATTACTGTGTCCATCTTTAAGTGATTAGATTAGTAACAGTGATAGAAAAAAAGATCAAATATTTATATATTCATACATTTAGCTGTACGCTTATACATCACTACAATAAAACATTGTTGCGCCTTACTATAGGCCCATCATAAGTAAAACTGTGACGTTATATTTTAAAAATAATATCTTACTGGCGTAACTAAGAGAGCCAGCTGGTTTCTTTATTATTAGTTTTGATATGAAGAACATTTTGTTATTTTTTGCATGAAATGTGCTACAGATGAACAAGCTTCTCTGGTCGGTGATGGCCCGGTGCATAGGATGGCTGGCATTGTCATTAATTGCCAGCAGTTGGTTCAGTGTTCTTTCCTCTGCCACTGACACCAAGAGTCCAGCTTCATGCCGACCACAGAGCACTGTGGTAGAACATCCATAAGAGTTTCGTGCAGATGTTAAGAAAGCAAGACAAAGGTTTATTATTATCACTATTATTATTAGATTCATTTCAACCTTTGCCAATAGCAGCATGTAACAGTAGTATTATGATTTAACATTTAATAATAAATATTATGGTCTTATTATGTTAATAACTTATTAGAGTCTGCAATAGTGATAGAAAATAAGTGATAAAGCTTGCACATTCATGAGCTAAGATGTAAACATCTCTAAAATAAACAGTTGTTATCCTTCAGAACAAGTATTACTAGTTTTTGGAAATTAGTCTTACTTCCATAACTAATTAAATGGTGGCAACTGTTTCTTTCTTAATTGTTTATTTTAACAATGGTATCAATAATAATTACCATAATAATTTTAGTATTTTAGATATAATAACACCAATAATCATTATAATAGTAATACTCATTACTATTATCATGTCTATTGTTGTTGTTAAGTTTAATTCAACCTTGAACATTCTTTCAAGTAGCATGATTATCTGACATTTAATATCAGGTGACATTATAACCATCCTAAAGATTTATTGTTTCACCATGATTTATCCAAATATCTGTGATCAAAAATCTATATAAATGTTAGAATGGATCGGATGTGATGGTTTTTAATTGTGTACACACGCTGTAGCAAAACAAATCCGAGCCAAAAATAAGAGGTTTTTTTTTCGGACGAGGCGGGACGCGAACCCGGGTCCGTGAAGGTGCTCCTTCTTCGTTGAATCGGTCCTCTACGCCTATCCGCGGCCGGCCCCCGCGTGTGAGGCGAACGTGATAACCACTACACTACGGAAACTCTTGCCCATCTCCCATCGTGACCGTGAATGCGTATGCAACATTTGAACATTCAGTTTGCACATTTCCATCTAGACATTTGCTCCAGAAGCGCTAAACATTCAACTAAAATACATCGAAAGGATAGTGTACTTGTTGTAGTTGCAGCAGAACATTAAGGCATCGGAAATAATAAACCAGCATAACGTTATACTGGTGGTCAAGATCAGAGGATTAAAGGGAGTGCAGTAGAGTTCCGCAGCTCAATGATGATCATTTCTGCGGGACTCTACTGCACTTGGTAATCGACTCACAGGGGTTCCCCACAACAAGGAAGGCTTCTCGGGTGGTGAGTTTCGTTTATATTTTCCGACAAATACGGCAACTATATCAAATGTTTGATGCCCCATAATATGTGCTGGAACCCTATTTCTAATGTTGCTGAAGTTTGGTGCTGTTCTGAGCATTATTTGTGGCTTTTTGATGGCGGTTTTATATTTGGACCCATTTACTGCAATGTATTGTTGTCGTGTGGTCGTTTCTGAGGATGCTAAAACTACGTTAGCTAGCGGTCTGCAAACTTTATCTCTCGAGAAGGAGTCTAACACAGTTTCACGGTGTGTTAGACCATGGATTAAATTTACACCGGAATATCCCTTTAACTTATAAACTTCTCAAGTCCATTTTGTATGAAGACATAAAACTAGAAGGGGATTTTAAAAAAAGAGTAAAGCTGCAGGAAGAGCAGCAGAGGGGTGGACTGACAGGAAATATATTGATCAAATGATGCAAACTTCACCAAAAAGAAAAGGAAAAATATAAGAGGAAAACTGATAACAGATCTGTTTATCACAACTTATATATTACATTTCTCTCTACCTTTAAGGAAAGATGGTCTCTTCATAAAACGGATCCATCCATGCAGTGGAAAGATGCAAATATATAAAACAGAGACAGTGTTTCCTCTACATTCATTTAGTGGCGGCAATTTTTTTAAATTGTCGCAAATACACCACCGCCGCATCATATCTCCACCTTCACAGCAGAGTCCTGCACTGCGTCGGGTGTAGCGAGTGCTGAGGTAAACTAGATAACTATCTTGCTCAGTATCTACTCTTTGGAGTAGATTCCCCTCTCACCAAGAACTTACTGTTGCCATCGACATTAATTACTCATGAGAGCGCAGCCTTGAAAGTGGCATCATGTCAAGCACCCAGGCACCAGGTCGGAGAGTCAGAGTAGTGTCATCTTGAAAATAGGGCAACGACTCACCGGAGAAAAGGTAGACTTATTAGCTTAAGAAAACTTATAATAGATTTTATAAGTTCAATAGACATTAGCAAAATATTGATGGCCAGCTAAGGTTACGTAACATATCGGTAGCTTAATTAATTGGGCCCTGTGCCAACATTAAGCAAATATATACACACCATGATGTCACTGCTGACTGCATTTTCAGATGAGCTTGTTTAAATATTTCTCAAAGAAGAGAAAGACACCTGATGAAGATGACGCTTGTCAGGTATCATTAGCCTTTTACTGACTCTAATGATGATGGCTAGGTAAAAAAATTGTGTTCACACTTAATTAGATGTCAAGGTTTCCTCTACATGTAATTGATTGCGGCGCACCGCCACGGCAAAATAAAAGCCGCCACACCTTCAGAATAATGTGGGTTTTTTTTTTTAAAACCTTGTTTTTATGTTGTTTTATGTTTATATTAATGTAAATTATTGTATGAAATGTGATTTTGGCACAAAACATGGTGTTTTTTCATGAAATGTGACGCTACGCTGCAAATAGCCTACCCTTATTTTGAAAAACCAACACCGGAGTCACCACCTGCCTGTCTAGCTGCGGCGCGCGAAAGACGAAGAGAGTAGAGACAACAGTCCAACGTGGAGGGAGAGAAAAGGGTGAAAGAAAGGTACCTAAGCTAGGTTATATATTTTTATAGGCCTATATATACAGTTTTGTTCAAACCAGTGAAAACGTCCCTAATGTATAGATGGATTAGGCTACATAAAAAATCCTGATAAATGTGTTACTGATTGGTTAATACAGGATACGCATTATTTCTATCATTATTTCAGAGAGATTCTTATTTTCATTTTATTTTTGTACCATTTTAGGCCTAATAAAGCATGTCGAGTCTTTGTAGGGCTGGGCGATATGGCCTAAAAATTGAATCTCCGATTTTTTCACACCAAACTCGATTTACGATTTTAATCGATTTTTTTTTTCCTTCTCAAAAACAAACTTCAAATTACAAAGAAATTATCAAAAGCATTGCATTTATTTTTTTGCTATGATTTTAAACAAATTTGCCCTGCCATTGTAAACAGTGCAGCTTCAAACTCACTTGAAACAATATAAAAAAGTGCATCCTTTTGAAAAGACTGTGTCCCTTTTTGATAAATGCTTTTGATAACATATTTAACATGTCAGATTGCTTGCTATTATAGAACAGATCAGTTTCCATATTGGTATTGATAAAGTGTGATCATAACTTTCATTAAATACTTTATTTTGCAAACGGTGCCTTTGTTTACAAAAAAGTATTTTATATCCCTGAAGATATGTAATCTAAATTAAACATCTGCATGCAATGCATAGTAAACATGACATGTTGGTAGATGTACAGGACATGAGGTGTGCTTGCGGTCTGTTTTACACATTTTTGACCAGGAAGACGAGTGCGTCTGCTTCCTCTGGTTTGAGTCAGGACCCGTTGCGGCTTTGTAGCACAAACCTGCGGTCGAACATTTTCAGCATGTGGATGAACCTCCGGCTTTTCCACTGTATATACGAGCAGCATGTCTTTAGCGATATGCAACGTGACTGCATCTGTAACAGCTGTCCACCGGGACCCTTTCTTGTCACACGGGACACAATTATTACATGATTTCGCTAATGTTGGCTGCTTTGTAGCGGATACGTGTGGGCTGCCGCGGTTTTCTCGTAGTGAACAACAAGTGTCCCACTGTGATCCAGGCGTCTATTTGAGATGCTGAAATAAATGGTTCGGTCCGCTGCCTTTAGTTGCAAAAACCTTTGAATAAACTTTGCAGCGGACGGTGGTTTGTTCGAGGTCTGACGCTACAGAACCAAACTACTAACGAGACAGTGACTTTTTAGGAACGAGCTGTTGTTCTTTGCTCGCTGTATGTTGTGTTTGTTTCTCTTTGGAAAGTTACTGCCGGGGAGGGCAGAGCCTACTATGAACTACGGGAGCCCGTAAGGAGCGGCGGCGGAGCAAGTTAAATAAAACATTGATTTTCATTTTTTTAAATCATCCTAAAACAAAAACTCGAATTAATCGATTATGCCGATTTATTGCCCAGCCCTAAGTCTTTGGTTATACAGTAGAGAGAGATATTATTTTGTTGTAGATTAATTTTTAACTGTAAAACTTAATTTTCTATTGATAGAGGAAACCTGTTACGTTTTAGATACACGTTTTGAACAGCACAACATAAGGTTAGCTTAGGTAATGCCCAGGTAATTTTCTGCCATGACTCTTCTCTGGTTACATTTTCAGATGAGTCTATTAAACTATTTTCAAAAGAATAGAAAGGTTCCAGAGGAAGAGAGTCAGGTAACCTTACATAAAGGAGAGGCTCAATGTTCTTGACTTATTGGCGTGATGTTATTCCCTCAAGTCAATAGAAATTATAATGACGTGTACCATGATAAGTGTAATATTTAAATATTCCTAACATTACCTGCGTGGTATTGGTGATGTGAACGAATTTAACACTTCCCAATATTATATTAGATAAGAGCACAGGCAGAAGTAGTGCAGGAGGTGAGTGGAGGAGAGAAAAGAGGAGAGGCAGAGAAGGAGGTTGAGGTATTCAGTATAGACTAGTTTAGTTATTTAACTTATATTTTTAATTTGTTGTTGTTGTGTTGGTTGTTTTGGCCTAGTGATATTGCAAGATCCTATTTGCAATTATTATTTTCAAGCCATGTACCGGAAACCCTATGGTAAATAATGTATTTAGAAAAACATTCAGTTTGAAATAGTCATAATTTCACATTTCAAAATTCATGTTGCCGTCGTCGTCGTCACCACCCCTCTTACACTCGGGCAGACCTTCCCCACGGTTAAAAAAAAATCCTGGAGGAAACCCTGGTAATCGTATAAGACAGGTAACATTAGACAGGGAGGAGCAGTGGAACAAAGTGAAGGAGAGCAGAGTACAGCTGGGGGAGAGCCGTGTGAAGGAGCAGGAAAGCAAAATGATGGTGCAGGAGAGAGAGATGAGAGTAGAGGAGAAAAACCTAAAGGGAAGCACAGGCTATCAGGCTGGGACCCTAAATTAAATAAAATTTGAATTAAATAAAAAAATATATACACTACTCACAATAAGTTAGGGATATTGTTATTTACATGAGTGCTTTTCCTATTTGGTCTGAATTTTAATGAAATAAGTAAAAGTTCCCTTTGATATTACTGATAATGAAAGAGGAGAAACACCATTTTCATTAGTTTAATATTTATTACCCCAAAATTTAGACAATAACGAGGATAGCCCCAAATAACAAAAATTGACAATGTCAGTGGCGGGTTTTTCCACCATTTGCCGCAATGACAGCTTGACAGCGACGTCTCATGCTCCTCACTAGCCTCATGATGTTGTTCTGAGGCAATGCGTTCCAGTCCTCCACAAGTGCTACACGCAGTTCTGCCAGGTCACGTGGGGGTGGGGTACGATCATCCAGTCTCTGCTTCAGCTGGTCCCAGACGTGCTCTATGGGGTTCAGGTCAGGGGACATTGCTGGCCATACCATATGAGGCACTCCGACTTCCTGAAGTCGAGCTGTGAATATTCTGGCACGATGTGGTGGAGCATTATCATCCATGAACAGAAAGTTGGGGGTGTGCTGGCGGAATGGGGGATGATGATGGGTTCTATGATGTCTCTGAGGTAAGAACGTGCAGTGACTGAGCCATCTACAATAACCAAATCTGTTTTGCGCTGACTGGTGATGCCTGCCCAGACTGTTGCACCTCCTGCACCAAAGGGAACCCTGGGGACCATCATTTCTGTGCAAGGTGACCCGACACTCATCAGTGAACAGGACGGTAGACCACTGCTGCATTGTCCAGGTCACATGGTCTTGTGCCCACTGCAAACGTTCACGGCGGTGTCTTGGTGTCAGTGGAGTCACCTGCAACGGTCGTCTGGCATTCAAGCCAAAGCGGTGGAGTCGGTTTCGAATGGTTTGTCTGGAAACCCTAGTACCCCTCACATCTCGTTACTGGGCCTGCAGCTGTGTGGCAGTTGCATAACGATGTCTGAGTGCATAGGTCCTTAGGTACTGGTCATCGTGGCGGCCTGTCACTCGTGGGGCTCCACTCCTGGGTCTGTCACGAGCTCTGCCAGTAGTTCTGTGTCTTGATGCAAGTCTGCTGATGACACTTTGAGACACACCAAGTTCACGATCTACATCTGACTGCCTGCCACCGACCCGAAGGCGCGCTATGGCCAGGTGGCGCTGCTCGTACGTTAAGTGACGTCGTGTGTTCATGGCTGTTTGAATGATGAACTTGGAATGACTTACTGACAATACCAGCTTTTTATACCCACAGAATGTTGAAATTGATGCCACACTGAAAAGGGTTGTCTTTTGGTTTTTTGGTATTGGCCCCAATATGTAAAGGCACACTGTACACAGTGAGACCACTACGTGGAAAACACAAAATGAGGTGTGTCTATCACCCCAATACAATTGCCTCCCTATCCCAAAACTCTCTGAAGTGAAACAAACACCGTATGTATGAAATCCACTGAGTCTCTCACAATATCCCTAACTTATTGTGAGTAGTGCAGGGCTGTACGCTTAGCTTTTTCACTAGGAGCACAGGTGCTCCTAAATGAAAAAATTATTTTTTCATTTAGCACAGAAAAAATTTAGGAGCATTATGAAATTTCTTAAACACAATTTTATTATTAACACTCAAATCACGTACACAGTAACACACATGTGCACTCAAACATATTAACACAGTGCCATCATAAGGCCTACTGCAACTCAATTAAACACAGAGAACATCCCTGTCCCACATCTTTTTGTAGTCAGGTCGCCTGGCACTCTTGGCTGAGTTTATCCAGCGTGTGAAAAAAGAAAGAAGTTGAGAGCTATGACCAGTGTTGGGTACGTTACTTTTAAACTGACTGACTAACTGAGTTAGTAACTGAATTACTCCACTATAAAAGTAATTAGTTACCAGGAAAAGTAACTATTGCGTTACTTTTATTTATTCCCCCTTTTGAGCTCGGCATTCATTTTAGCGTACTCGGCATCTACATATGTATTTAGAAAATGTATTTATGCATGGCAGACCGGCTCCTGTTCTCCCCGATATTTTACCAATGAGTGATCTGAAGGAGTCTGAGTCAACTGTTGATAACGGGAGCAAGTTCTCAACAACATACCTGTCTATCATTGCATTCAGTTCAGTCTGTGTCACAAGTTTTTGTGAAGCTGTTAGCGGAGCTCACGTTAGCCACACCTGGCCTGTTATCATCATCAACAGCGTCAGCAACGGAGTTTTTGGCCAGTGTTAGTTTTGTAGAAGCGTGTGCCACTGAGAGATGCTTCATTAGATCAGAGTTGCTTACAATGGACGTGGACAAAGGAGATTAAAGTAGTGTCTGTACTTCCACTTTGAAAACGTTAACTTTCCCTCCGGACTCTTCATTGCTGCAGTTCACCTCTGCTAGTTTGTGTGTGTGAGGCTGCTGTGTGCGTGTGTGGCTTGTGTGTAAACCAAACATTGCCACTGATTGGCTTCAGAACTCTCACTCAACGTTAGAGAGCCAATCATCATCACTTATGCAGTTGTCCCGCCCCTCCCTCCTCCCTCACCGGAGGAAAATAAAACAGCTCTGCAGCTCTGGTGGCTGAGAGCCAAGTCGGATGAAAACAGCTTCAATGATCAGCTTCAGTTTGTAATGCGCCACATTTAATAGTCGGTAACGCTAACAGCGTTGTAACAATGGAAATTGTAACGAGTAGATGAGTAGATTACCCGTTACTGAGAAAAATCTGTACTCGCACGTGTGCTCCCTTTTTATTTTTTCTACTCGCACAATCTATTTTTAGCCGCATATGCGAGTAAAATGCTCGCACTGTACAGCCCTGTAGTGTATATATTTTATTGTTGTGTTTTTTGTTAATATTTTTTTTTTTACATTCAGCCTTTAAAAAGCCATTTTCCATGCCAGCCATTCAATAAAAAGGGGGATTATGCTGGGCATAAAAGTAAAATCTGCAGTCAAGTGTCATTTGTTTACGCTGCCACGGCTCCCCGGAGAGCCTGCCCCCGCTGCTGAAAAAAATCCTAGAGGAAACACTGAGAGAAAAGGGGGCTTTAGTGTTTCCTTTGGCTCAAGACAACCAGAATGCACAGTAAATGTCTCTGCTGATTGGTGAACTACTAAGAGTTAAACAGTCCTGGTTTTGGCTTATTTGTTTTTCAAGCAGTTAGAGACAGCAGTTTAGTCCCGGATTCTCATATTACAGTTAAACCGTTTACTGAAACATGTCTCTGATAACAGTTGACAGATGCAGTAGCAGAATCTTGTTCCACACTGTAATGATCAGAGTTTCTCTTTAATCATCTGGTGACTAGGGCTGGGCGATTAATCGAATTTTGATCGCGATTTCGATTTTGGCTTCTCACGATCATGAAAACACTGTAATCGAAGAAAAACGATTAACGTGCCGTCGCGTGTCATGTATGCAAATTACTGCTCTGTAAATGCACAGTGAACGCACCTGTGTCGCCTGCAGCTGCAGCAGTGAGTGTGTGGATCAATTGTGGAACGAGCGATTGACAACATGGCAGAAAAGCAGCCTGAGCCTTTAGTTGAAAAGAAAGGTAGGACAACTTCGGTCATTTGGAGACATTTTGGCTTCAAATCATCGGACATGGAGCAGAAGGAGATTGTTTGCAAAGTCTGTCATACCGTCGTGTCTGCACCCCAGGGCAACACGACACATTTATTTAACCATAAAGTGGTCTATGACAACGTATTGAAGGAGCAAAAGACCCCAAAAAGTGCAAGAGCGCCAACTTCAGCCACCGCCACCGCAACACAGTCCTCCATTGACGACACTCTTTACAATGCCGCTCCATATGCCACCGGCTCCCGGCGACAGCGAGAGATAACGGAGGCTGTGACATTCATGCTAGCTAAGGACATGTGCCCTATCAGTACAGTTAGCAACCCAGGCTTCAAGACACTGGTCAACACTTTGGACAAGCAGTATGTGTTGCCATCACGCAAACATACAAATATTATTATCATTTACTTTTTTACTTGTTACTAATCTATCTGGTTGTTTTTCTAAAAGTTATATTTAAAGTTGAGTTTTGGTGGCTCAATAAATACTTTTTTTGAAATCAGGGAATAATCGTGTTTATTAATCGTGATTTCAATATCAATCAAAATAATCGTGATTATTATTTTTAGCATAATCGCCCAGCCCTACTGGTGACTCCTCAGATGTAAAAGGTGACCCTTCTGAGGAGCCAGACCCCGAGGTTGGGAACCAATGGACAGACAAGCCAATGAGCAGCTGTTGTCTTGTTAAAATACTGAACCTTGGTGAAGAGAACAGAAAGGTTTTTTTAAGGCAAAGTGTGGGACTAAACTTGAAAAAAGCACTCACTGTGTTTCACCACTAGAGGGTAACCTTGTTCTGTTTTTACGCCTCTACATTTAACAGACAGCTGGAGGTAAAGGATATGTAAAACAAGGGCGTAACCATGGTATAGATTTTGGGGGGGGGGGGGGGCCAAATGAGAGCCCTTCCCATGATTTTTTTTTTTTAAAGTACATTTCCCACAATTCTATGATATTTTATATATGAAAATTCGCACATTTATAAGTTTTGAGGACAACATTGACCATTTGAATTCACATGTAAAGGAATATTCTGTGAAATTGCATGGATTCCTACAGAATCAAGATAAAGCTTCTCTTTAAATTCCCATTAAGTGAAAATCAATGTTTTAATCTCAAAGGTTTTGCTCTATATCTCACCTATATGCCAGTATCAGGCCCAGTGTTACTAGTTTTATTCACTGCTGACATGTAGGCATAGGTAAAAACTAATGTTATCAAGCTGTTTAAGTTCCGTTTTCTTTTTTTCTTTTCCGCTTATCCGTGAGGGTCGCGGGATGTTGCCGCTTTTTCCCCCCTGAGGGGTTGCGGGGCTTACTGGGGCCAAATCCAGTTTCACTCTATGGGCGTAGGCCAGGGTTCACCCTGGATGAGTCGCCAGTTCATCGCAGGACCCTTACTGATGGCAGTGGCTGCCTTCACACAAGGTGCCAACTGCACATCAGGAGCAACTTTGGGGTTGCTCATCTGTATCTCCAAAGCATCTCCCTGCCTGGCCACTGCCTTCACCGTGCCTCTCCCTGTCCCTGTGCTGCCTACATTGTGACCAGATACCATTATTTTACAACAATGGCTGACCTTGATGATCATTCTAATTTGATACATAGATTTTTCTGCTTGTGTTACTAGTTTATTTTCTTTAGCTATATAGTAAGTGCATTTAAAAACAGTGTACAGTAGTGTAGCCCCTTTCACACATGCACTGCTATTCTGAACTTATCTGGACATTACCTGGAGGGGCTGCATGTGTAACAAATGAGAGCAGTAACAGGGATGAGTTGATGTAGGAGATTTTCTTCATTGAAAAGAAGGTTTTAAGCTCCAACAAATGGCTTTAAATTACGTAAATGAACACCTACATGGCATTAATGAAAGAATATGAATGTACTCCTGTCACATAGCTCCACTTACACGACAACTTGACTTGAGTCAGTCTTCTGCTGCCTCTTCCTTTTTGGCATTTCTAACAAAAAGAATAACGATCATGTTGAATAATATCAAAATCAGTCAGTTCTGTCAGTTACCATTAAATTTAACCTGGCTTACCTGGCTTGGCCTAATTGTTTGCCACCTGGCTTGCTTAATATTAGCCAACATGCCACAAAGCAAGACAAAGTTATTTACAGACAAAATTCTACATTATTAACTAGTTAAATAACTGTTTCATACCTCCACTGTATTCGCTGTCTGCAGCAGCGAGTGAGGGCAGCTCCGTGTTAGCATGTAATTTTTACCATCCCGGGCGGCCGGGACTAGTGGGTTTGGTCAAATGGCTGTGATTGGCTTGATGGCTGTCAATCACTCTAACTTGACCAATGGGTTTTCATGTATCAGGGTTTTCCCTGCCATTATACGGCTTAGGCGCGGCGCCCAAGCGTTTTTGCCTCCCGCCTAAGCAGGGTTCTCCCCAGACTGTGGAACAGCGGCGCTACGGCGCTATACCGCTAGGTCAGCGGCGCTATACTCCGCGCGTGACGTGACGAGCGTCCGTCCCCCGGCTGACGGCGATGAGCGTCCGTCCGTCCCCCGACTGACGGAGTTGATGACCGTCTGTCCGTTCCCCCCCCCCCCCCCCCCGGACTGGCGTTGACGAGCGTTTGCGCAACCCCCGCCCCCCCCAGTATGTATTCAGTATTCAGTATGCTGTTACACCGCGAGGGTGGGCAAACGGTTTAATACCTTCGGATGGGCACAACCAAGTTTACAATTGGGAGGGGGGGTTCACACACTTATGTTTTCCTTAATAACGGAAATAAATTGAAAATGAATAAGAAATAACGAGACAGATCTGTTGACAGGGTTTATAAAAAGAGTCCATATTTAACATATTTTCTACTGTATATTGGGGGGGACACCACCCCCCCAAAGAATGCGTGGTTACACCCATGATGTAAAATGTACTACACCTTCAGCGAGAAGGAAATAATATATATGGTTACTTTCAGGAAAAGCCTCTTCAGTATCATCCTTAGCATTATGACAATTCTTTCTTTCTTTCTTTGTTTCTTGCTTTCTTTCACCTACATCTGAGAAATAGCTCCTTGTTAAAGTAAGGGATTTTTTCTCACTGATTCATCAGGTTCAAACACATGTTGGTGCCTGACTTCAGAAACTGAAACTATTAGGACTTTGATTTTGAGGAGGTGGGAAAAAGCGAGGCGGAGAGGGAGGACGAACCCTGAGCAGGAGAGGAGTACGAGGAGCACGAGGAGCAGGGGGAGGAGGTGGGAGGAGAGGGGTAGGCGGGGGCTTGCTGATGAAGATGGGAGCAGAGAGGGAGAAGTTCCCGTCAGTCTTGCGCTCCTGCTCGCTCTGGTGGATCTTTCGAGTTTTTCTTGTGCTCATCACTGCAATCGGTTCAGGTGAACGGCTTTTTGCCAGTGTGTGTGCGGATGTGTGTGGTCAGGTGGTCACTGCGGCTGAAGCTTCACATGCAGATGCGGCACTGGAAAGGCTTCTGGCCTGTGTGCACGCGCACATGACGTGTCAAATCATCTGAGCAGGAGAAGCAGCGTTCACAGCCTTCAGCGGGGCAGGCATATGGATGCTCGTGTGGCGGCGTCTTGCACTGCTGGCCTGTGGCTGACTTCCTGATCCGGTTAGATTTGGTACACTGGGCCTTGTAGGTGGGGCCAGAGGCGGAACATTGAGGCTGGATCAGTGCCGAGAAGGCTTTGATGGTGGAGAGCGGCATAAGTGGAGGCTGTGATGATGGCAGGTTCAGACTCTGTGACATGATTGAAGATGTACACAAGTTTCAGTAGTTAATGGTTATCACGTTCGCCTAACATGTGAAAGGTCCCCGGGCAAAAACATAATTTTATGTCATAAAGATCTTTCTTAGCTTTATATGGAGTTATATTGTTCCATTTTCAGTACCGGTGCAAGAAACATGTCTGTTATTTTATAAATGCCTGCTCATGCATCATGTTTATATTTCAGTTCATTCATGTCGAATACGCCACTTTGCTGAAAGACTTCGAAAACACTGTTTCTGCCCGGTTTCGAACCGGGGACCTTTCGGTGTGAGGCGAACGTGATAACCACATCACTACGGAAACTCTTGCCCATCTTCCATCGTGACCGTGAACGCGTATGCAACATTTGAACATTCAGTTTGCACATTTCCATCTAGACATTTGCTCCAGAAGGAACGAAAAAACATCAAAAGGATAGTGTACTTGTTGTAGTTGCAGCAGAACATCTGTTCGACAAGTTTTTACAAAAGTTACACTCGACCAAAAGTTTAAATTCTGTGTATCAAATACTCACTGCAGCAAACTTCCACGTAACTGCAGACTGTTCACTGTAGCTAACTCGTTTGCGTCTTCACCCAACGGTCACTTTGCTTAAAACGACTTTCATGATGAAAAAATGTTTCAGACCTCCGCAGTAGTGTTGCACGGTAAACCGATTAAATACCGATTAAAAACAATACTTTTTCGCGTTTTATTAGTATCGGTACTTCATGAACTTGGTGCGACAGCGGGGCAGCACGTCTGTGTGCAGCTTCTCTCTGCTTCCTCACTGCCTGCAGCCAGAGTGGGCGTGGTTTCACAGTGACGGACAGTCACGCAGCAGAGCAAGACAGGCTTGGCTGAAAGTGGCATGAGTGCTCCTTCCGACCGTCCTAGGCTTGTTGAAGAAGCAGACGCACGGAGAGAAATATGGAAATATTTCCTTCACGTTGCGGACAGTAAGAGCAAGCCCACGGACACCACAAAGCCCGTCTGTAAACAATGCTTTAAATCCGTAATGACCTAAGGAGCCAACAAGTCGAAACATGTAGCTGACAGACATGCGGACTTTTTCAAAGAGTTCAAAGAGCTGCAGGTTAGCAATAGATAGCATTAATATCCCTCGGATGGAAGTCAAGCGAGTTTTTTTTTGTGACAAGCCAACTTTTTTTACCATCAGAGTTGCGCGAGGCAGTCAGGGGTAGAGCTAACTGTTTAACAGTCCGATGTGGTTCCTCACATCTCTGTATGCAAACGCAACGTTCACACTGGTAACATCAACTTTACCATTACATGTGCTGGTGTTCTCAAGTATGCTGATCAACCACACCACTAAGTCAATCAGTACTAGTAATATAATCATAGCATGTACATTTTTGTCAATAATAATTATAATGTATATTGTAATTTATATTATTAGAATATGGTCTGATTAGCACAGACCTCCACCAGGTCTGGGTCAATTGTGTTGCACTTTAGTGCACTAATGTAGTTGCAGGCTAATAATCCAGGGTTTGAACTTTATCATCATGAAATGCAAATTGCAAAATTCCCCTTTGTGGGAGGAATAAAGTATTATATTATTTTATGAATTGCCAGACTTACAGTTAATGTCATTTATGTTCATTATTTTTATGCTGAATAAAATTGTAGTTAACGTGCTGTTAATTTTTTTCTACTATGGAAAATCAGGTTATTTAATAATCTCTGAGAGCAAACAAGACATATGAACAAAACAAGAAGACACTTGTCTTCTTGGATACAGAGATGCTTGTAACCAGATTGGCAGCTAAGTTAAACAGCTGCATAATCATTTCATTGTTGTTCTAACAGGTTAAGTAGCTATAAAGCTCAGCAGCTTTTACAAAAAAAGTTGTTTTTTTTACTGTGTTTTAATAAAAAGAAATAAGTCATTTTAAGTTTCACATTCTGTCATCGAATATTTTATTCCATTACTTTTGATGATGTTTTAGTTTTCCGCCGTGGTATCATTTCAGTATCGGTATCGAGATATTTTAGGCAGGTATCGTACCAAAGTCATATTTTTGGTATCATGACAACACTACTCCGCAGACAGTTCACATATCACAGCTGCAGGGCCGTCTCTGTGGTCAAAGCACCAGAGATGGGACGAAGTCAGATATGTGCAAGTCTCAAGTAAGTCTCAAGTCTTAACCTTCAAGTCTCAAGTAAGTCCCAAGTGATTTTTTCTTGGGCAAGTCAAGTCACAGGTTATGTCAAGTCGAGTCAAGTCAAGTCCTGTACTAGGTCAAGTCAAGTCCAAGTCAAGTCACCTTAATATTGCAATTTTACCCGCAGAATCTGATCGCCATTGCTTAAGATAGGCAGGGAAAACACTGGGTAATGATTCGGTGTTGGCGGGCTGGTATGTTTTTTAGCTCATTTAACCCTGTGTTGCTCGTTCGTAAAACGTATAGCCAGTCTTGTGATGAACCGGTCGGAAGGTTCGCTCACGTTGTCTGGGGTTAATGTTGGCAAATAAAAATAAAAAAAGTTCCACCAAACCGACCCTCCCCACCCCCACCCCCACCTCCGTATCATATCAAGCTAAAGTTAGCTAACTACCGACTAGGCTAACAGGATAATATTAGCTAATTTACAAGCACTTACTGGGCAGAATGGCTCTTCAAATGACGAACAAAGTTTGAAGTTGTCGCTTGGCTGTCCGAGATGTTTATGTCGCATGTCTTGCACTGTGCTGTGCGTCTTTTGCAGTCAAAATGTTAATTCCGAAAGCCGAAGACGTTGACTCTCGCCACCCCTCTCGCTGCCATGTTAATGCAGATCTGATATAAGAGGGCGTGTTTCTCAAATAAACACGTAAGGTACGTAGAGAGGGCATGATTGATTGACAGGGTAGTGATCCAATCATGACAACGCCATTCTCAGCCTGCGCTCCTACCGGGTAATCATTTTTTTTATTTTTATTTTTTTTTATTAATGTATTAATATATCGATTACCCGGTATTCGATATATATATGTATATATACATATATATATAGTATATATATATATATATATATATATATATATATATATAAATATATATATATATATATATACATATATATACATATATATATATATATTTATATATATATATATATTTATATGTATATATATCGAATACCGGGTAATCGATATATTAATACATTAATAAAAAATAAAAATAAAAAAAATGTGTGTGTATATATATATGTGTATATATATATATATATATATATATATATATATATATATATATATATATATATTTATATATATCGATTACCGGGTAATCGATATATTAATACATTAATTTAAAAAAAAAAGAAAAAAATTAAAATATATATATATATATATATATACATATATATATACACACAGTATATACACATTTTTTTTCTTTTTTTTTAAATTAATGTATTAATTTATATTCAGACTGAAATCATGAACTGAATAACACTCAAGTCATTCAAGTCATTGTGTCTCAAGTCAAGTCAAGTCCCGAGTCATTAACTTCCAAGTCTGAGTCGAGTCTCAAGTCTTTTATTTTTTACAGTGACTCGAGTCGACTTGAGTCCAAGTCACAGTAACTCCCCATCTCTGCAAAGCACCCTCAATAACACACAGCCAGGTGCCCTGCACTCCACCTCTACATCAATCCGCCACGCGCATGACCCTGTGGAGACCCCAGAGGAGGCGCGCGCTTTTCGTGCAGGTGATAGCGCCACCTGCTGCTCCTAGTCTGAATGACTGTGTGATAAAGGTAATAAACTGCCAATAACCAGGCGAGAGCTGCCTGGAACTTGCTTGTTTTCAACACACTTTACAGTGCAAACATGTGTCATCTTTAGATAATATATAATAATAGCCTTTGATTCATTGAGTGAACTCTGACAACCATGATTAAGAATGGCAGTGTAGACATTAAGGCATCGGAAATAATAAACCAGCATAATGTTAAACTGGATGTCTAGATCAGAGACTTAACCTATAAACATAAAGTCCATTTTATATGGAGACATAAAACTAAAAAGGGATTTTTTAAAAAGAGCAAAGCTGCACCGCCACTGAAGGAATTCATCAGGAAAAGGACTAGACTAGGAAGTATGAGCACCAGGACCTGTGATAGAGGAGACTGTGAGATTCCCCACAGGAGAACTACGTATGGGAGGAACGTGTTGGCTGTTGTGGGGGGGCATTTGGTATAGTCTTCCCTCAGCAATAAGGGAATGCCCCACATACTCCTTTTATAAAGGACAACTAAAGAAGTGGCTCAAATCACACCAAAAGTGTGACGATTAACTGGACTACTGTGCATTAATTTATATCCTTCTGGGTCATGGTATCCTCCTGATTGTGTAATATATTGTGTTCTGTGTGTTGTCTCTTCTATTTGTATTTTATATATTTATTTGCTATTTTTTTTTTTTTTTTTTTTTTTAGGGACTATGGATGCAAATTAGCAGCTCTGCTTTAATCTGGCATATTTGCAGAGACATTTACGATGTTCATTAATGTGCATTGTTCCTATCCAAAAACAAAGTATTTATTATTATTATTATTATTAAGAAGAGCAGCAGAGGGGTGGACTGACAGGAAATATATTGTCCGAATGATGCAAATTTCACCAAAAAGAAAAAGAAAAAAAAGGAAAAAGAAAAGAGGAAAACTGATAACAAATTTGTGTATCACAACTTAGATATTTCCTCTTCTATGTCCCTTTAAGGTAGTGTTTGACCACTGGAAAGATGGTCTCTTCATAAAACTGGGCTGTCCACGCAGTAGAAAGACACAAATATTTGTGTATTTGTTGCTAGAAGACCAGAGAAAACAAAGAAAATGGGGCTGCAGTATTTCCTTTGGCTCAAGACAACCAGAATGCACAGTAAATGTCTCTGCTGATTGGTGATCTACTAAGAGTTAAACAGTCCTGGTTATTGGCTTATTTGTTTTTCAAGCAGTTAGAGACAGCAGTTTAGTTCCAGATTCTCATATTACAGTTAAACTGTTTACTGAAACATGTCTCTGATAACAGTTGACAGATGCGGTAACAGAATTTTGTTCCACATTGTAATGATCAGAGTTTCTCTTTAATCTTCTGGTGACCCCTCAGATGTAAAAGGTGACCCTTCAGAGGAGCCAGACCCCGAGGTTAGGAACCAATGGACAGACAAGCCAATGAGCAGCTGTTGTCTTGTTAAAATACTGAACCTTGGTGAAGAGAACAGAAAAAGTGCGGGACTAAACTTGGAACAAAACACTGACTGTGTTTCACCACTAGAGGGTAACCTTGTTCTGTTTTTACGCCTCTACGTTTATCAGACAGCTGGAGGTAAAGAGTATGTAAAATGTACTACACCTTCAGCGAGAAGGAAATAATATATATGGTCACTTTCAGGAAAAGCCTCTTCAGTATCATCCTGTTTTAGCATCATGAAAATTCTTTCTTTCTTTCTTTCTTTCTTTCTTTCTTTCTATCTTTCTTTCTTTCTTTCTTTCTTTCTTTCCTTCTTTCTTTCTTTCCTTCTTTCTTTCTTTCCTTCTTTCCTTCTTTCCTTCTTTCTTTCTTTAGCCCACATTGGAGAAATAGCTCCCTGTTATAGTTTGGGAATTTTTCTCACTGATTCATCAGGTTCAAACACATGTTGGTGCCTGACTTCAGAAACTGAAACTATTAGGACTTTGATTTTACAGCAGTTTCCCTACAAAGTTTTTCTTTGTAGATAAAGCACTTTTACCCACTGAAGCACAGACACACTAATTCCAGTCCGACCTGCCATCCCTGTCCGTCTAGTTGTTACGTCACACGCGCGCGCACACACACACACACACACACACACACACACACACAGACACTGTGTCCCACTAGCAGGAAGCTCCTTATTTGGGCGACAGGACGTCCGCTGCAGCAGCAGGAAACACCATATTTGGGCTAAAGCCGTGTTGTTTTTCCCTGCAGAGAGCTGGCTGGACAAAGTCTGATCTCATTGGTTCTCTCTCTCTCTCTCTCTCTCTCTGTCACACACACACACACACACACACACACACACACACACAACGGATTTACTGCTGACATAAATGCCAGAGTACAGCGGGAGCGAGTCATTCTATGATCTTTGACATTTCACTTTCACCCAAAGACTTTTTTAAATTGCAGATTCTTCCTCTGCTAAAGTAAATTAAAGCTTCATGATCAAAAAACCTGTTTAACCAGTAATTGTAGAGGCTTCAGTATGAGACATTTATGCTGTAAACTTGTGTCTGTGTATATAATGATATAATGTTAAGTTGGCATTGAATGTCTGATCTGATTTGTAATGTTTTTTGACTTATTATTTGATCTTATAGTTCCTGATTCAAATCAATGAACCATGTTTTATTCAAATAAAGTTTTTTGGTCTCAAAACTTTTGTATGTTACTGAAAGTGGTAGATTTCAACAAATCAATCTCAACTCTCAACCCTTAATCACTCATTTGGGGGCTTTAACCTATATCTTATGGTCTTCTACAGCTACTGGAGTTAGAGGACACCGTCAATGTTCAAACTCACGTTTTCTCTAATCTATAAGCTAAGGAGTTATTTTTTGTGAGCTTTGAAACGACAAACAGCTGATGAAATGAATGTCCACTCAAGGTCTCTCTTACTCACTTGTTCTGAATTCTTTAACTATATCACAGTCTTGAAATTTTGATAAATTATGAAATTATGAAAGTTTGGCGTCAACATCTGATAATGAAAATCAACTGAAAGCTCCACAACTCAGCACATAGATAAAGTAATACAGTATGACTCAGAAATAAAAGTACTGACAGGACTTTGACTTTTTATTCTTGTAACTCTTTGCTTTAAAGAGGGAACATGTTCAGTATAAAATCAAACACTGACCTGCATGTAAACATACAAAAGTCCCAGAACCTACTCAGTAGGTAAAAACTATGTACATGTCCATGTACACAATACATGTAAACATTATGTACACACATTCCACTTACAAAAATACTCGTATTTACACTCATTCATACATGAATCTCTCTTTCAATCAGTGGATTGGAAGGCTCTTACATTCAGCTGTTTTCCCCATATAGTTTGGTGCTGAGAGGTTTTCAAAGTCAGTTTTTCTCTCATTGCTGAAGGTTAAAGCTCATGTCCAGCACATCATTTTTAACTCAGCTCAACAGACGCTGTCAGCTACGGTGGTCAAAAACGCTCATAATCAACCAGAAGCAGAGTCTGTAAACTGTTTTAGATGTCGGTTCAGCGAGGTATTTCACTCCTCCTGACAGTTTGTTGTGGACGGTCTGATATGTGAGTTCACGTTAAAGGCAGCGTTTCAGTCTGAGGTCAGAGGTCACGACTGGACCTTGGACTTCCTCTCTGTCAGCAGATGTTGGAGCTGTGGGGCGAGGGAAGCTCCGACTGAGGACTCCCCATCGGAGAGGAGCAGGAGGAGGAGTAGAGGTGGGGGGAAGGAGAGGAGGTGTAGACATATGACAGTGAGGAAGAGGAGGTGAAGCAGGGGGAAGAGGCCTGCATATTCAGGGAGGAGAAGGAGGAGGTGGGAAAGAGCGATGCAGCGGGGGAGGACGAACCCTGAGCAGGAGAGGAGTACGAGGAGCAGGGGGAGGAGGTGGGAGGAGAGGGGTAGGCGGGGGGCTTGCTGATGGAGATGGGGGCAGAAAGGGAGGAGTTCCTGTCAGTCTTGCGCTCCTGCTGCCTCTGGTGGATCTTTGAGTGCCTCTTGCGCTCATCACTGCGGGCGAACTTGCGTCCGCACTCGGTGCAGGCGAACGGCTTCTCACCAGTGTGTGTGCGGATGTGTGTGGTCAGGTGGTCGCTGCGGCTGAAGCTTCGCATGCAGATGCGGCACTGGAAAGGCTTCTGGCCTGTGTGCACACGCACATGACGCGTCAACTCATCTGAGCGAGAGAAGCGGCGTTCACAGCCTTCAGCGGGGCAGGCATATGGACGCTCGTGTGGCGGCGTCTTGCACTGCCGGCCTGTGGCTGACTTCCTGATGCGGTTGGATTTTGTGAACTGGGCCTGGTAGGTGGGGCCAGAGGCGGAACCTTGAGGCTGGATCTGTGTGGAGAAGGCTTTGATGGTGGAGAGCGGCGTGAGTGGAGGCTGTGATGATGGCAGGTTCAGGCTCTGTGACAGCACAGGCTTCTGATCCTGACTCAGTCCGAGCTCGTCGTCCTGTGGCTGCTGTGACAGCAGGTAGTCTGGGAGCATCGGCACCACCATGGAGGGCGACTGGAGGCCGAGCCTGGAGGTGGAGATGGGGTAGGCTGGAGGGGGACCCTGTGGTTGAAAGGCCTGGGAGTCAGAGGAGGGCAGGGGGAGGTTGGAGCCAGCAGCGGTGGTGTATGTCTGCGTTGCAGAGAAGACTGATGCGACATCACCACCACCACAGCTGATCTGGATAGAGCTGAGGTTCGGCTGGGACAGTGATGATGATGTCGCTGATGATGTCACTGATGAGGAAGAAGAGGAGAGGCTGCAGGTTGCAGGGGGGGGAGCCGCCATGCTGACCAATCCAGTGAATAGGCTGAGGAGAGGCTCAGCCCACAGGCCACCACTGCTGGACACAGTGTTTGACGGCTCGAAGGTGAAGCGGCCGCTGTAGGCCAGAGGGGTGAGGCGGGGGGTGAGAGGGGGGAGACTCTGAAGGTCCGGGATATCCGACAGAGAGTCTGAGCGAGAAGAAGAGAATAAAGAACTGGTCAGAGACAAGTCAGAGCTGATTATCTGCTCCATCACACCTGAACCTTTCCATCTTATTTATTCTAAACTTTAAATGTTGCTTTAGGCTTTTTAGTGTCAGCACGTTCAAACATGACAGATTCAGAAAGAGAAAAGAGATTTAAAAATCCTTAAAAATGGGCGGATCTGAAGAAACATGTTTCTAGTTTTAAAAATTAGGATATTTCATAAGACATATAAAGCATGTTTGCAAATAACTGATAAAAATTTATAAAATAGTCTGTTAGATTACTGTTATAGGCAAAAGGTGAAGGGAGCTCTAATTAGACTATAATTGCATTCTAATTACCAGTTTTATTAGCTCAGAAATTAATTATTAATCAGTCAAACACACCTTAGAACAGCTTAAAGGTGCACTATGTAGTTTTGGCAGAGACATTTTAACCCGAAGAGAAGGATCTTCATTGACTTATTTTCTATGCATATACAAACTAAATAAACCAACTCTCTTTGTCATGACTGAATAAACTGAAACAACAAACTGATTGTAAAAGGACAACAAAATTTCATCCAGTTTCACTTAGTTTATATTTGGAATCCTGTAACTTTCTAGCTTCAAACAGTGTTCTGGACCTTACTGTCCTCTGACAGCTTGTTTATTCAGTTATGGAAAGGACGAAAATTTTGAGTTTGTATTATTACCTCATTCATATTTCTAGTTTGAATTTCTTCAACAAAACAACATAGTTCTCCTATAACAAAGTATAAATGCAGGCACTCTTTCACCATGCAGGATTCCTCAGTAAACCCTCAACCATTTCATAAAATCAGGATTTTAGGAGCAGAATGAACAACATTAAGCACTTTTTGGGGTGGTTTATGTATATCTGTCTGGCACTTTTCGTTTCTAAACATTCTGCAAAACACCCGCAACCACCACCACCCCACCGACACAGCCCGCTCCTCACCTCCGTACTCCATGGGCTCTCCGCTTAGCAGCCCGGCTCCCTCCGCTGCGGACGCGGCCAGCAGTGAGCCTCCGGCCGCGGCGTTCTGCAGCAGCATCTGCAGCTCCTCCAGCTTCGAGTATCCGTCCAGCGGGGAGAGAGGCTGCTGGAAGCACGTCAGGGGGTCGGAGATCTGCAGGGTTGGCAGGAGAAGCTCCGCTTTGGTCGCTGCCATCTCTTTAGAGGAAGAAGAGCGAGAGGATGTCGCGGGTGTTGAGCTCAGCTGCTCCTGGAGCTCCTGAGCACCGGGCTGCTCCTGCACGGGGACCGAGTTCTCCGCTCCTGAACGCCGAGGAGAGGCGGTGTGGCCGGGCAGAGGCTGCTGCTGCTGCTGCTGCTGCTGCGGCTGATCGGGGCGGTGATGCTCGGGGGAAGCCAATGCTGGAGGGTCTTCAGGTCCGGCGTCCCGGTTCAGAAGTTTTTAAGTTATTACTTTAGGATCTGTGTGACAGAAGTCATCAGGGAAAGTAAACAACATCAGATGTTTGTTTCCGGTTGGTGTTTTCACGTGTGGACGGTGACAACTTGAACTTGAGCTCTGTCAAGTTCCTTCAATGAGGATTCCCGGCTTTATAAAGACTCCTGCGTGACGTACATTCCCAAATATGGCAGGCGGGAAGCCCATATTTGGTCAGAGAGGGAAGCGTGCAGCCCGGGCGGGAGACAGACGCTCCGGTGCTCTCTGTGCTCTTTGTATGGCGGTTTTTGGAGCGTGAACGATCCGGTAGAGTCCAGACCTCAGTCCGGCTCGGTGGGTGTTCTCTGTCGGCCGGACTGTGGCCGGTACACGGCGCACACGGACCACAAACAGCCGCCATGGCCGGAAACCCTGGAGACACGTCACGGCCCAGATCAGTTTTTTTGAGGTCTACGTCACATGGAGGTCGTCCAGGGCGTCATCGCTTCCTCGGGCCTTATTTGGTTGTTTTCCTGTCAGACTGCTGATCGAGTGCAGGCCCGTCCCGCCCTGCAGCTCAACTCTGGCAAAAAAGAAAAAAAGAAAAAACACACATGACTGACAGGCAGCTGCAGGTTTTACTAAAAATACTCAAGTATCAGGAGTATGTAACAGGTTGAGATAGAAGTATTTCAAGTAATCTAAATACTGCTGAGTAGTTTGATGTAAAAACTTCACTTGTCACTTCCCGCATCGATTACTGCAATGCCATCCTCACCGGACTCCCCACCAAACTCATCAACAGACTGCAAATCATCCAGAACTCAGCTGCCCGGATTATCACCCGCACCAAATCATCTGACCACATCACCCCTATTCTCATCCAACTTCACTGGCTCCCTGTACAATACCGCATCCACTACAAAAACCTCCTCCTCACATACAAAGCTCTCCACCATCTAGCCCCCACCTACCTCTGCAACCTCCTCCATGAATACAGCCCCTCTCGCACCCTCCGCTCAACCTCTGCTGGACTGCTAACCATCCCCACACCACGCCTCAGTACCATGGGTGCCCGAGCCTTCAGCTGCTCGGCACCCAGACTATGGAACTCTCTCCCCCCACACATAAGACAGTCAGACTCCATCACAACATTCAAATCCAAACTCAAAACCCACCTGTTCAAACTGGCATACTCACTCTGACTGGTCACTGTGCACTACACCTTTCTTTTCCTTTTTTATATCAATGTTTGTTTTTAATATTCTGTGATACTATGTGGTGATATTACTCTGTGATTTTATGCTTTTATCCTATGTAAGGTGACCTTGGGTGACTTGAAAGGCGCCACCAAACAAATAAAATGTATTATTATTAACTTAATAAGAAAAGTCACCACAGCTGATAAAAATGTAATGAAGTATAAAGTACTAAAGTAAAGTAAAAGTACTCCAAATTTGTGGGCTAGTTATGCACAGTACATAATGTAGCCTAAATGTAGCCTGCTTAATTACTCACTACTATACTGTATCTGACATTTGCACTATGAGTGGACGATGTACGAAGGTCCTTCCTGTAAAGGTAGGAACATTACATTGTAGAAAAACCATATCACAAGAAAAGGTCCTGCACTGAATCTAAAGTGCAGGAGCATTGTTAGCTTCATGTAGTTAAATTTAGCAGCAAAAGTACACAAGTATAACAGAGTAATAATTATCTAATAATAACACAACAGGCACCGGGGCATAAGGTACCTAATTACATTTTACTTAATTAAAACTTCCTGTATGTTTCCAGCCAAGAGTATGCTAGTAAGATATTTGTTTTATTTAGAAATATATTTTAGAATATTCATTCAAGTACAATATTTCTGAAATGTAATGAAGTATAAAGTAGGCCTACTTAAGTAAAGTAAATGTACTTCAGATTTGTAGTGCATAGTGCTTAAGTAGCCTAAATGTACTTAATTACCCACTACTACTGTATTTGACATTAGCACTGAGAGAGGACAAAGTACTCATACATCATTCCTGTAAAGGTAGGACTATTACAGTGTAGAGAAAATATATTACAAGTAAAGGTCCTGCATTGAAGCTTTCACTTAATTTAGAGTACAATGGTACGGTACTATCAGCTTCATGTAGTGCAAGTATCAACAGTAAAACGACATGAATATTGCAGAATAAAAGCCTTACAGTCACAGAGACATAACGTCCATATTCCTAAATACATACTTTTATGTAAGTTCCTGTAAGTTTCCAGCCAAGAGTATGAGTATTTCTTTCTTTATACATATATATATATATATATATATATTAGATACATGATATCATGATATCTCTATTTAATAGTGGTGTGCTGTACTGTAATAGATATATATATATACTATTTTATGTTAATGTTAAACTGTTTTATTATCTATATATACTAGACCATACTTCTATATTGTGTGCCTAGATTGGATTCAAATCTGTGTCTTTGTGTAAATGACAGGGCAGTCATGAAGCAATGCTGCAGGTCTGAAAAGATTAAAATACTATTTCACACATTTATTTTTACTTTTACTTTATTAAATGACTGCAGGATTGTTTTTTTTCTCTTTCAGGATCTTTTGTGCATCATTTCGATGCTTGTATGAATTGTTTTGGGAACACAGAAATGTATTTAATTTAATAACCAACCTCGAAAAAAGCTGCATTCAGTGCATTAAAGTGACGCGAGGCATCAGCGCCACCTGCTGGATGATAATATATATATATCTATATCTATCTATCTATCTATCTATGTATCGATCTATCTATATCTATATCTATCTCTCTCTCTCTCTCTCTCTCTCTCTCTCTCTCTCTCTATATATATATATATATATATATATATATATATATATATATATGACCGGATAACCATCCAGTTAAACTGTTCTCTGTTTGGATGAGTGAAATTAAACCTCCGAATCATCATCATCTCAACTGCTTAAACTTCGACCATAATTCAGATAAGATACTATCTGAAGGCCTTATTTTAGCGTCATTTTGTCTTTGTTTTATTTTGACATTTGGTGATTATTTTAAGTTTGCTAACTAACAAAGTACAACTCTGTGACCTGGAAATAACGTTTATACTAATGTGCAACAGCCATGTTCAATGATGTCAATTCAACATTGTAATTCTAGTAAAGCCTGTCTTGAACCCTTCCGCCTGACATTCAATACTCTTGGGATAAAAATGAAACTAACATCTTTTCTTCAAAAGCATCAACTTACACGTCCGTTACAGCCTGAAATACACAAAATGGAGGAGTATCTTGCTAAACGGTATACTAGTGGTGACCAAATGTATCTTTCCAGGGGTGTAGCAAGCTTTTCAAAAGTGCAGGGGATGGATGTGATGGGGGGGGGGGGGGGGGGGGGGGGGTTATGTAATGCTGTTACTGTGATGATAAATGACACTTAAATATTGAATCTGTGTCTATAATAACCACACCCTGACATGTAAATGTGACATCTGTCTTGGTTCATTTAATTTAACTTTAAATATGGACAACTGACTGCATAATATATGAATCAGAATCAGAAATACTTTATTGATCCCCGATGAGAAATTGCGGCGTTACAGCTGCTCCCATTCAAATTCAAGACTATGCAGAAAAATAGTAATAATAATCATAATCATAATCATCATCATAATAAACTATATATATGGTGCATTTTTATAATAGAAGCCTACTGCAACTGCACTTTTTTTTTACCATTAAAAGTTATTATAAACATTATCATATTTTATAATGTTCTGTCATGGAGTATATAACTTCACTGCTAAAAGAAAAGAAAGCAGCTCACTGCCAGTTGCAGCTTCTTATCTTGATCTGCAGTCTTTGTTAATTTTTTTTTGTCATAATTGTTATTATTAGTAGATTATCAGTAGTTAACGTTTATAATCATCAGGGAATGTTACAGACGTTGTTTTTGGTTCCTCTCTGTTTCCTGAATATATCCGTACGTGTGTGAATGTGTAAATGAGGCATTAACTTATAGCACTTTGTAGAAGGAGTTTTCACTCCATTGAATTGTATTAGTCCACGGGGCTGAGATGCCGGCGACGGATCGCAGCCACGGGCTGACCCGCTCAGTGAGGCGTCTATGCATACATGTCTATGTGGATATGTGCCGGTGTCAACTACGAACGTAGCTAGTTCCCGCCTCCTCAGCATGAGCTGAACAATAAATGTAACACAGCAAGAGAGGCGGGACTTAAGGCAGAACAGCCAATCATCAACCGGTCTGATCCAAAGCCGGTGTCAAGTTTGAAGCAGCAACAGGAGAGGGAAGGGAGGGGAGAGGAGGCAGCCGCAGCGAGCGCAGACACAGAATGGCCAGAGAAACTGAGCGGCTGTAGTGAGGCGTTTGTGCAAAACTGCGGAAAAACGGCAGAAAAAGTGTGGGTGTTGAACACTCTAACCAGGAAAAGTGTGGGTGTTAAGACACCCACACCCCCCACGGGTGCGACGCCCCTGTTTCAACACAATTAAGACATTTACCGTCTCTTTCCAAGATGAGATCGGCGGTGTTACTGAGGATGCGGGCATCGATCCCGCTACTTCTCGCATGCCTATGCTAAGCGAGCGCTCTACCATTTGAGCTAATCCCCCGATAGCACCACATGAAAGGTATCGTCAACATCAAGAAAAAGACACGATCTTAGACACGTTCGCCACATTTTTTAAATCAAGTCTTCTACCGAGCAACTAACAAACCGACCAACCTGATCATCCTCCTGGTAGCTGGCATGCCACCTGCTGGATGCCGGAGAGGTATGATTGGCAAGAACCGGGGGGAGTAGCAAAATTCGAGGCAAAAAATAGAAACGAAGTCGATGAGTCGATTTTACGGAAACAGCTCAGTGACCGGCTAACGTACTAAACCAGGAGACTGATGTACTGCTACACACTGCTGACTCTGTTCCTCAGCATTTAAGACCATGATGTCAAATAATTTTACTGACCCTAGTATGGAGTTCTTAAAGTTTTTACAGTGATGATGTTAATTAAATAAATGTAAATACAAGAACCAGTTAGGAAGCCCAAAGCAACATTTATTAACAATAGTTTAAGCTTACATAGCATTGTCATTAGCCTATCAAGCCTTGTTCACCAAGTGAATACAGTTCACAGTGAACAAAGTGGTTATAAAGTGGTGGCGTTTGTAGTCTTAAAACATAGGTCAGTTATCATTTTTGCACATCTAGTTACCACATGCTTATATTTACACGTTGTGTTCTTCGACATAAAACACACCATTAAATGATACACAATTTAATTATAAAGCACTATAACGTCCTTGGTTTACCTGTCTTAAAAAAACGTAGGCTTCTAACAAGTGGCTAACTGAGACTACAGAGGTTATTGGGGACACTGAACGCTATCACAGTGGACATTGACACTGATCTATTCACTAGGTTGTCTTTACAGAATGACTTTAGTTACAAACTGTTCTAACTCTAACTTTACATCTGGTGGATCGATCAATTTACAGAGGACATTTATAATAATTGTGTAGTAAGTTGTGTACCACTTGATGTTATGTTATGCCACTGTGATGTAGTCTGTTTAAGCCCAAAATTAACTTTTTAGTACTTGAGATTTTTATTTTATTTTATTTATTTATTAAGTGGTGTTCATCTGTGGAGACTATCTTGATGAACAAAATGTCTAAGTATCATAAACTAGGTTTTGTCATAGAGATTATTTTCGCCGTTATTCAAAAATCCAAATCTCATATGCGGAGCTGATATGTGGAGGGACCCCTGAAGAAATCTTCATGACGGCATCAAAAATGAATATGGGCTGAGGGCCTACTGGGTTTACTGCTGCAGTCAAACCAACTCGATTTGAACACAGCATACTTTAGTAAGAAAGTTCAAGCTTCACCTCCAAGTCAATGTAAATATTTGTTTTCAAAGACAAAATCAATACCAGCCTCATGCTGTCATGCCTGGTATTACTTACATATAAAAACTAGCTATGCTAGCAGCATTGGACGGTAACATGGGTTGGTCACATTTTGTATTTTGGGTCATTTTTGGATGAATTCAGTGACCATGGTGAGGTGTACCATTTGTTCACAAGTCAGTGTTATGAATTTACAACAACTCTGATTTGATTATTCTCCGTGGCAACAGCAGCTGAGGCTCATCGATACTGTAGTATAGACAGAAATTCAGATGGTTTCTCATAACTTAAACCTGTGTGATTGTTGTGATGAGTTTTATGTTCAGTAACATTTGTTCACAAAAACACTTTCACAATCTGTTAGCCTCCTGCCTCTATTTTGCTGTGTTCCATTTCATTTTCTGTACATCTGATTTTTAACACAATCATGAATAATCAGTTTGTTACACAACAATCAGTCCATGTCATAGAACACTGGACTGTGTGTAACACCAAATAAGTCTCCACTGAGTGAGGAAATACTGTATTGAACATCCACTCATACAACTTACAAATAAAATCATGAACACAATAAAGACCAGTACATTGTGACCAGTCGCTGTGACTCATTTTGACTGTAAGATGAGAGGATGATCCCAGAGCTGATCTAATAAACAGTGGATGTTTGTCATTTCATTCTGTCTGTCTGTCCTTCAGCTGGTACGTACGTTAGGTCATTAAAATGATCAGATATTTGATCCAATGCAGGTCAATGTGATCACAAACAGACAAACACAACACATTCCCACTTCCTGTGTAGAGAAGAAGTTAAAAGAAATAAAACAGAGTTAATTTTATAATCTCTTAACATTGGATATATGACAAGGATGGAGGAAAGACACAATAAAAACTATAAATGTTGTATAATTACTGCAAAGTGACTCGTGTGTGTTCACCTGCTTAATAAAGATGATGACAGTCCTGCAGCAGAAATAGAACAAAGCTGAGATGTGTCGGCATGTGGCAGCAGGCTGCAGGAATACCAGCCGGGCTGCATTTAGACTATGAGGACACGCACACACAAACACACACACACACAGGAATGCTGCTGGAAGGTTCTGGTGGGGTGTGTGTGGGTATATAAGCAGCATAGAGACAGGATATAAGACAGACGGACTCCAGACTGAAGCAACTAATCTGAAACCAGACCTCCACCTCTACTACTCTTAGGATGTTGTGCCCCAGCGTCTTCCAGCCTCTCCCTGTCACCATGAGGCCTTTCCTGGACATGCACTGGCCCATCAGAAGCCTGTGGCCTGAGACCCGGCCCCTGTTCTACCAAATCGAGCAGGAGATGATCCGCCACATGCAGGAGATGAGGCAAAGCATGGAGTACATGGAGAGGCTCCACCAGAAGATCTTCGAGGAGATTGACCAGACCTCAACCTTGACGGGGATGTTCAAGCCCATCAGCTTTCAGGAGCTGGGGAAGGACAGCAGCAGCTTCACCCTCAGCCTGGACACTCAGGAGTTCTCCCCAGAGGAGCTGGCAGTCAAACAGGTGGGCAGGAAGCTGAGGGTGAGCGGCAAGACAGAGAAGAAGAAGGAGGACGAGAAGGGCTCGTACTCCTACAGGTGTCAGGAGTTCAGGCAGGAGTTCGACCTTCCAAGCGACGTCGACCCAGAGACCGTCACCTGCTCACTGGTGGGCGGTAAGCTGCAGATCCAGGCACCCCGGGACAAAGCGGTGACTGACGGGAAAGAGAGGGTCGTCCCCATCACCTTAACCTCAACCCTGGCCATCACATCCTCCAGTGGGGGGACAGAGGGGAACAGCACCTCCTCCTCAGAGAGCTGCCCTGCTGAGAAAAACTGAACCATCTCATCCATTCACATATCTTCTTTTGGTTTAATTATATCTGATAAACGGAGGGAACATGAAACTGACTCTCTTGAGTTGCACTTGGATTTTTATCAATTAATTCTTTATAATAAACTGTTTTAATGTCTCAGAATTAAGTTTGAGTTATTTCAGTCACATCTCCAGGACTTTTTAATGTCAAAAACCTGAAAAGATTATCATTTTTGCGCAATATTTCAATTTCAACCTGACAATGTAGCATAATGATGCCCTTCATCATATATTTCTAGCATTTGTTATTGTGCTGCATGCTTATTAACTATACATTTTATTTTAAAATGTTAATCTTGTATTCTTTTTAGGGTGTAACATCTGTTCAGGACTCAATGTGCAATGTTTTTCAATGTGCACTAACCCCTATTCACTGTTTAACAAAAATTCATTACTGATCTCATAATTATGAGAATTGAGATTATGGGGAAATTAAATTGCGATTTTTGTCAAAATAATGATTTTGTGCTCACATTGTTACTTGTGTTGTAATGAGTACCCCAAAGTCATACTTGAGTAATAGTAAAAGCTACGTTAAAATGTTACTTTGGTCACCCATAGGAATAGTATTTGAGTAAAAGTCTCAAAGTATCTGATATTAAATGTACTTTAGTATCAAATGTACATCTTGGAGTAAATTATGAATATATTTAGTGCTGTAAAAGTGCCAAATAGTCATACTTGAGTAAAAGATATCATGTTAAAATGGTACTTTACTACAAGTCAAACTCACCCACACAAACAGTAGGTGAAGTACTAAAGGTAGCTGATGTTAAACATATTTAAGTATAAAAAGTTACATTTTGCATGAATAATTTATTAAGTATAACTATCAAATGTACAGGTAAAAATAAAACAATACACATATATACTCATTTGTCTGATTCCTCCAGTTCATTCTAGTAATATTTACCTTTGTCTAGAAAATTGCAAATATATTGTCATATTATTATAATTTTAAATGTATGACTTTTTTAAATATAGTGTTCTTTTTTCATAAAATTGCTACTTTGTTCAAATATTACCTTTTCTGATAAAATTGAAACTGTATTTTGATTTCACTCCTTTATTCTCCATAAAATGACTTCATCCTCATAATAATTTTGTAACATCACAACTAATAAATATCCTGTTTACTGACGTAATTAACCTGTTACAATCTTATACTGTACTGCAGTTTAATTACTGATTCAGTTCATGTTAAAGACAAAAAAGATTTGTTAATCAATCTCCAGTAAGAGTAATAGCACCATCCAATTATGTGGTCTGAGTTTTGGAATGGACAGCGAAACGTCCATTCAATCATGACCATTAATGTAGACCAAGACTTTTAAAAAACACTGAAATGAATTAAGTTTCTGACAGACTTGATGAAAGTGATGACAATAAACACAGGACACCAGTTTTCCCTTTCTTTGTAAAATAATTCTCAATAAACTTAATTTATTCACAAACTGCTTTTCAAATTGCCATGTTGTCATTGTTCTTTTTTTTAATCACATACAATAAAAAACATTTCTAAAAGACAAGAGATGTCCGAGTCTCTCTGCTAACTTTGTACACGACTGCTCCTCCATTTACAGCTCCCTCCTCTGTCCTGAAGCTTCTTTTATTTTTTTCAAACACGATGTGTTCATCGCCGACACCTCGTCACGCTCAGACATCAGATTAGAAATATTAAGAAAAAACAGCAGAAAATAATTAACAGAGGGACTAAAAATTTAACAGCTACAGTACACATTTCCTTTTCTTCTCCGTTAGTTTTGTCTTTTCCTTTTTTCTTTTTAACGTTTTGATTTACAGAATAATAGAATATGTTCAGTTAAGGCTTATGTTGGGTGTTATGGAGCGACCAACAGAAACAAACTGACAAACCAGAGGGGATGGGCGGAGGTGTGTGTGTGTGTGTACATGTGTTACCGGGACACTGTCTTTGAGGACACTGCATGTATACATGTATTACGGGCACATTGTGTGTTATGGGGACATTGTGTCTAGTAATATTACCGTTATTTTAAATGTAATGTTTCTTTTTGAATTATTTTGTGAATTTATGAATTTGAGTGAACTTGTGTTTTTTCCTGTTAACTTTGGTTAGCTACTTTCAAAATTCTAATTGATAGCACATGCTAACAATTTGGCTCATAGCAAACTTTGATTTCATCTTAGGGAGTGGTTCAACATTCTTTCTTGTGAGATGTTTGAGATTTGAAAATGAATATCAGTTTTGTATTAAATACAGAACTGAAGTCAGGATGTGTTAAGCTTGGCTTAGCTATGTTTAACATAAAGGTGGGAAAGGACAAGGACATAGCTCTGTCATGTCTCTTGGCTCTGTCTAAAGTCTATAAATACACCTACTAACACCTCTGAAGTACACAAATTGTCACCTTCTCTTGCGTTGTCACCGTCAGAAATTCACAATATGTCCGATTTAAACTTAAAATTTGGAGGCTGACAATAGATTTATAATATAACTAGATAGTGACTGCAAAGATGTGTTAAAAACATAAAACCTCCATCGATCAAAAAATGGTAACAGAAACAGTCATTATTGAACATGTTTTCAGTTTGAGACATCTTGTCAACAGTTTTACTGATGTCTCCTTTCTAATGGTGACCAATGGAGAAAAGGATTTTTGGGCCACAGGTATTTTTTTCTGGCGCAACACCACAAGTAGCCACTGGGATAAACTGGAAGCAGTGGCACAAAATCAAAGTCTAAATAATAATTCAAGAGGCTAACATTAATCGTTTTTCCCAATTATGGTTGAAACAGTAAGAGGTGAAGATCAAAATTTACTAGACTCTTGTTGTCCCCAGTCTTTATGCAAAGCTAAGCTAACAGTGTCCCAACACTACCTTTAATTAACACAAACATAAGACTGATGTCCATCTTAATATCACCTCTGAAGAAAATGCTGAACTGTTCCTATATGAGCGCCAAATTAGTAACTTGCAAGATGTTTCTCAGAGTTGCTTTTACCCAATGAGGTGACAGACAGAGAAGAAATATTCACACAAACTGAAACGCTGCATTTTCCGCTCACACATCAAACATCCAGATGAGTTTTAAACCCTCTGAAATCTAGACTGCAACAGCCTGCTAACAAAACAACAAACTTGTCTTTTATAAAGTGGATTCAATGCTCTTTTTTATAAACAAATATCTAAAAAACCTAACAGTAACATTGCCCAAACCAAATGACGGTAATCCATCACAGTAAGCATTAAGTTAAACGATTGTTATTGAATAGTAACCCTTTTCCCTTTTTGTTGTATTTAGGGACATTTCGTCATCTGAGATCTGACAGTCTGCTGAATTGAAATGACCAAATAAACCTTACTTCTTTGCTACATGGTCGTTTAATTGTTCTTGTTTACATGTTGATTGTCTTTAAGTTTTTAGTTTTTAACATCATTCCGAGATGTTTTTCAGCAATTGACCGTCAACTCTTGGATGTTGTATTGCCCTCGGAAGAATCACTCAACAGTTTGTTTTCAACTGTGTGGCCAACAATAAGACAATAGCTTTGACCAAAAGTCTAATAAACTTCAACACTGGCTGTGATGGATTATCTCGCAGAATTGATGTATGGAAACAAAATGGCTGCGTGGATACAAGGAAATCAATCTGAAACCTGATACAGGAATGTGACATAAGAATTTGAGTACAAAAGTTAACATTTAAAACAAGCCAAGTGGTCCTTTATGCAGCTGTCAACAACAACATGGACGCTCAGTGAAACTTTGAAACACTGTAAATGGTTCGGAGACCTTAAATGTGCGTTTTTTTATTCTTTTCAAGGGAAATTGGTGGGAAAAAAACAACCTGTGAACGTTCTCAGTCGACTTTCCCCAACAACACACCTGGTGGTTCTGTGAATCTTCACCATCAAGATTGCATCCAGATTGACATTTGATTTATCCACTTTCGTAAATGCATTACTCTTTAGAAGCTCCCTATGAAACATAGTCAATAAATGCATTTACATACTGTTGTCTGTAGCACTGAGCATTTAAAACCTCTCAAATGCTGAAGGTTAATCTTGAGTATCGGTTTAGATTTATAATCTTATTAGCTTGTTTCAGACCATGTGGTTATAAAATGTGATAACTTCGATTGCTCTTTTCCATTAACTTTTTTTTCTATATTTTTATTTTTTTTAAAAAAGGTGCAATGTATAAGATATGGTCAGAATTTTTGTTTAAAATATCTGACAAATGAACCCACATTGTCAACAGAATGGAATGAAACAACAGTGTTGATGTCATGTTAAAGACATCTTAGGTTTGTGTTGCACAGATGCCAGCTTAAGTTAGCATGCTTATCAGATGGCCATGGCCTGTCTTGTAATACCACTTTGTAGCAATTATACAACCCCATAGTTTTAGCAGAGAGGTTTGTGAGGGATGAGTTTGTGACATTTCACAAGCTCGCTTAGATTTTTAGTCTTACAAATAAACAGAATGAACTCACAATTAGTGAATAAAGGCAATATTCTTACACCAATTATCCTTATACCAATTATCCTTATTAGCGGAAAAATGCAACCATGCACCTTCCAATATCAAATTTAGGACTTTTACTGAACCAAGCAAAGCTTGACTGCCTTTTTAACTCATTGTATGCATCACTTCATTCAAAACAGTCTCTCTTAGTCTTTCAGCTGTTCTAATGATCACTAATTCTGGTCTTGTCAAAATATATTCTTAATTTACTGGTAACTGAGCTAATAGCAACAGCAAAAAGTACAATGAATAGCAGTTGACAGTTCCTCTGGTGTTACGATGCCCCTTATTTGTTACATATTGCACCTTTAATGTAAAGGTATCCTTTTGTTGTTGTTAAGCTGATACAATAATGGAAACTGTCACATCTTATTTAAAACAATACTCAACCCCAATGACCAATCAGATTTGGATACAAATGCATACAGTGCACAGATTCAGCCCACATTTTCATCCTTTACTGGCCATCTCAAACTAATTTTTAAAAAAACTTTCAGTTTAAGGTCACGGCGTCTGATTAGTCACCTGAAAAGTTTCCTGATCTGATGTCCCAATAGCCTTGGGCGATATGTTAAAATTCTCCAACTGGCCAGCTTCAGCCCAACAACAATTGGTGATATATTTGCGTAGGTATTTTTCACACGATAATCTTCTAAAACTATTTAGTGTTTCTGCATAGCTTCATAGAGGATAAATCATGTCTAGAGTAGGGTTGCAGCGTTATATATGGAAGATTATCATACTGTGCAGATTTAGCTTATCTACGGTATTGAATTCTACTGTATCAAGTGTCATTTAAAAATACATTTATGATAAGTTTCATGTCTGTAAGGACATAAATATTTGTGGAATTATAATAACGGTTGTTCTATCAAAAGCAAACATGGTTTTTATCCTGTGAAAAGGTCATTGTAATTGATATTAACAATAACAAGTATTCTGTTTAGTGATATTTTTTTAGATGATTATGGTGCTGTGAAAAATTCATACCATTGCAACCCTAATCTGGAGCCAATCTGGACATAAATCACAAGACCATTGGGGGTGTTCAAGGATTCTCACTCTCACACACACACACACACACACGGTGAATGAGGCGGAGTGTGTGCCGTGTTTTGACAAGCGTGTGACAGGAATGTGTGAACACTCAGGTGAACAACAGCATCAGTGGCTACCTGCCCTCAGTGAAGCCTGATGGGATGGCACCTCAAAACAACAGCGAACCTGAATGCATCACCACGCTGAGGTCACATGACTGTGATGTGTGCATGTGTGCGTGATCAGTGTGTTTTAGTGTGGTTTTCAAATGTAACACCAGACTCTGAATTACGTATTGTTATAAATAAGATTGGGCTACTATCATGATAAATTTCATAGCAATGCCTTGAAATTAACATGAAAAACTAAAATGTTTTGGCCAGATCCGAATATACATCTCTATGCGAGCCATGAGGCGTTGATCACATTATTTCATTAGGAAAACAGGCAAACAAATCAGTCTTAACGATTACTATGAAACAGAAGCTGTTGTACTCAAGTGTTTTTAAAGGTTGAAGCTGGTCATATTCTAGATATTTCATTGTGTCAATAAATAAAGCAAAACAACCAAAACCAACCAACCAAAAGAGAGGACAACAAGTGGAAATCCCATTTTTTTCCCCTTCTATATTTTGTGATGTAAATGACCAAATATGTAGTAAAATGCCCTCAGGAAATACATGATTCTTAATGGAAAAAAAATCCAAATTGGACCATTTAGCCTTAGCAGAGGTATGCGCTCCTTAGTGCCACTCTAGTTGTAAAAGACTTCATGCATGTCATTCTAACAAATTAATGTCAAAACAGCCATTTTCTTAAGTCTGCAGTTAGATCTGATTATATTCAGCAGTAGGGCTGCGACTAATGTTAAATTTAATTATTTGCCAGTTATTTTCCACAATTAATCTATTAATCATTTAGTCAAAGTGATTTCTTCAGTATGGTTTCTTTTGTCCAAAATCTGAAGACTCCTCATCTACTGTCATACATGACAAAGAAATGCTCACTTTTAAGAAGCTGGAACCAATTTGACATTTTTGCTTGAAAGATTACCGAAGCCATTGATAGACTATCACAATAGTTAGCAATTAATTTTATTTCATCAACTAAAAGCAGTTTTGTTGCAACTATTCTGGAGTCTTGACAACATACTAATCAGTTATGGCCAATATTGCATTTTAATTTTGTCAATAAAAACTACACTGAAAAATAGCTGAGGATCCTTTTTTAATTAAAGAACTAATATTCAAGTCTGTTATTTTCGAAATACTGTCTCATAGAAAGCCCTTTGATATGAGTTAAGTACATTTACTTTTTAGGGGGAATAGAAGTTCTTGTACTTCAGGGGAAGTAACCCTTTAAATGTCGACTGGACATTAAAGGTGCTCCGTCTGGTGTTCCCTGATATTCGGGTTGTGGTACTGGACTGTGTGACAGGTGTGGTGATGGGGTTTCAGGACGGAGCTGCATTGTGGTGACGGCCTCATCAGACTGTAGTGTGTTGAAGAGACTCAGCAGCTGTGTGTTGGAAGACACCTGGACGCCAAGAAGCACCTGCACAGTCTCAATCCAGTCACAGAAGAGGAAAAACTCTGCATCTGGGCTTCAGATACCTGAAGCAAAGATCCTGCTTTTTAGAGGTAACTGAAAGTCAGATGCAGGACAAACTGTTGGCTGGGATCCAGAGTGTGGAGGTTTCCTCTCATCACAGGCGACCAGAGTTACTCTCTAAGAGATCCTCCCTTTAAAAACAAACAGCTTTCCAACGAAAGAAATGTTAAAAAGCAGCCAGGAGGATTCCAAGTGATGCCACAGTGCTGAGTCTTTACCGGTGGTAGTCAGATCATCACTGTCGTCATCAATCAGCTTTGTTTACCCCAGCTCATTCAATGAGAGAAGGTGTTGTTCCTGAGAGCCTTGCTGATTGGTGGCAAGGAGGCATGGAGTGTTGAGACGGTGGTGGTCCAGGAAGAAGGGCGGGGTTCAGATCAATTCAAAATAAAACAAAATTAAAAAACTGAAACAGAGAACAGCCTTCCATTTACAAATGTGTCAGTTTTCTTCTATTAAGTTCAAGTCAAGTTCTGTACAATCCCTCTCAAACACTGCCTGCTGCGCTGCCTCACGCTCCTCAGCTTCCTCCTCCCCGTCATCGTCATCGTCCTCGCGGCACTCCTCGTCACTCTCGCTCAGCGGGCCAATGCTGGTCCTGCCCAGGCACTCAGCCGGCGAGCAGGAGCCGCGGAAGTCGCCCATGAAGGCCTCCATGCCCATGCAGACGTCCCCGCCACAGACCAGCCTGCCACCACGCTCCAGACACTGCGGGTCAATGCTGCGGGTCTGCGGGAAACACAGGAAAAGGTTAAGAAATTTACCAAAAAATGTATGGTGTCAGCTTGTTACAGATATAGTGTGCTGCTGATAGTGAAGACAAATATGTTCTTCTTAAAAACTAATCACAATTTTTTAATATATAAAAAACAAAAAAAAAAAAGATACTATCGGGCAATATCTGACAAACAGTTTTCAACATTGATTTATCTATTGATAGTTTATCTTATTAAATCAAATTGATCATCAATCTCAGGGACTCTATTGTGACCATAAAATGGCTGGTTTTGTCGACCCAAAAAAAATCAAATAATTTTCTTTTTAAAACAAATTCTGTTGTACCTGAGTCATCTTGGTGAAGTCCAGCACAGGTCGGGCGCAGGGTCTGTCAGGGTCACGGCGTCTCTTCAGACCTGGTTTGAGCAGCAGCAGGTCACAGGGCTGGGAGTGGCAGCGGGGCAGCTGCGGTGGCAGGCTGCGTCTCAGAGACGATGGTGTGCTGCAGGCTGAGGAGGGTGAAGCGGGCACCGGGCCCCCTCGGGCTGCTCCGGCCATGGCAGAGCAGCCTGGAGGAGGCGCCATTGCTTGGCTCGGCACAGGAGGCGGAGGCAGGAACGTGGAGGCCGCCGAGTCTCTGATGAGTACAGGGGAGAGGGAGAAACGCCTCTGAGGCGGAGGAGGCGGGTGGAGGGGGGAGGGCGAGGAGGAGCAGGAGGAAGGGGAGGGGAAGAAGCAGCAGCAGGCTCCTCCTCCTGCTGCTGCCTCGCTGGGGTCCCAGGGGAAGCTCCAGGGTAGCGGGGAGTCTGGAGACAGTGCCAGGCTGAAGAAGGTGGGGCTCGATGAGGAGTGCAGCGATGAGTTCAGGGAGGAACTGGGAGCGCGGAGAGGACAGGCTCCTCCCCCCGCCGCACCTACCCCTATACCTCCTCCTCCTGCCCCAGCCCCCCCACCTGCGACTCCTCCCCCAGCTCCCCCATGGCACTGCTGACGGCTGACTGGAGTCCAGACCCGTGAGGCGCTGGGCCGCCAGGTGTAGCGGCAGCGTGACAGGTCCTCGGGCACCGACAGTGAACGGCAGTGGCGTTTAGGGGGCGGGGGAGGAGGAGGAGGGGGCCCGGGGCCAGGAGGAGCCACTGGCGCTCCAGGGAGAGACAGCTCGGATGCTGAGGTGCTGGGCGCCAGGGGCCGATGCTGTTGTGGCTGAGAGGGGGTCCCGTCCAGGGGGTCGCCCCCCTCCTGTAGGTGAGCATCTGGGGGCACCAGGGGCACAGGGCCGGGGGGGAAACTAGAGCTCAGTAACCCCCCCTGCAGGCCAGACTTGGAGGGAGGGCAGAGCTGCCAGTAGCTGCTCTCTGAGAGGACACGCACACATACAATACAAAAAGTCATGTGATGAGGTTGTGTTTTAGGGTATAGCACAAAGCATTAGGTGTCACTCTATGTTGATGACATGTTGCTATATATTTTTCATTGCAATGGTTTCCCCATTTCCAATGTTCAACATTATTTTTATTTTATTATTCTACAATAATAAGTGTAGTTCCTTTCCTGGCCAAAAGACACATTTACACAAGAGTGAGCTCTTTCTAAATCTTCTCAAGCATTCTATTACAATAGATAGAAATGTCTGTTTACCTATTTTTGTGATTTCTTGTGACTAAAACACCACAAAAATCCAATGTTCAATCCAGTTCAAGAAACAATAACTCATTGGTCTCTTCAATTCTTCACGTTTCTATAATGTTTTATTGTGTGCCAGTTTTTATCCGGAAATCTTTCTTTGATTCTTTGGATTCGGTTATCCTGTCAGAGGCAAACAACCTCGACAATAAAAAAAACAATGCAGACCAGCACCACACAAAGTCTCTGTAGGATCCTTTATATTTTTTGGATTTATTTGTATTAAACCACTGTACATTTTTGTCGTGTTTGGAGGTGGTTTTAGCCCATACAAAGGACATGAATTCAAAGACAGACTTGGACCTTTCTGTTTCTTTATCTGCCTCTTGTGTATGTGAAGTATTACATTACTGCACTACTATATTATAAAGTGTTAGGTCTATTTATTTGGAGCAAAATCACGGGGAATCCTATTGAGTGATATAAATTTGTAATACGTTTACTTAGAATGAAATCTAAAACACTCACCAGGCATCAAGCCATCTGGGGGCCAGCACTCCGCGAGGGTTTTCGGGTCCAGCAGGGACTGATAGACAAAAGGAAAGACACATCTACTTTAAACTGTCAAAGAACAGTTCTTATTTTACTAGTACAATATGTGTTGTGTGTAATATTTTGGCATTATGACTGAAACTTGCTGGAGCTGAATGGAAACAAAATGAATACTTTTGTAATAATAAATAAATAATAAAAATGTTGACTGACAAGTAATGTAGTAGTATTTTTAAAAAGACTGATGGAGGAAACTCCCTAAGATTCACTGTGGAAGAGAATCTTGTAGAGAGGAAGTTAGCCTTGGTGAGAGCATCATCTAGTGGGAGGAGGCTGTTCAAAAGCGCACAAACCTCCAGTGTGGAAACTGGTTGAAAGCTAAGTAACCCAAAGTGAGGAGGCTGATTAAAAGCCAACTAACCCACAGTGAAGAGGCTTGGTTAGAAGCCAAGTAGCCCACAGTTAAGTGAGGAGGCTGGTTAGCAGCTCATGAAAGTAGGTAAAAAAATAAGTGTCAGATTTAGTAGCTTCAGCTGTTATTTCAATGTGTCAGCACATGTTCTCACTTTTGTTCATATCAAACAATGAGTTATCTGATCTGAGGAGTAAAAACTGGCCTGTAGTAAGTTTCTATACATTTCAGGCCATCTCAAAGCAGGTGAGGGTACAGGTAGAGGTGAGCCTCACCAGGTAGTAGTCCCCTGGCTGAGCAGGGTCACCTTCCAGAGTCTGCTTTCTCAGGCTCTCCACCAGCAGCGTGACCACAGCATGGTGGCAGGGGAAGAGGGGGGAGATGGGGGAAGGCGGCGGGGAGGAGACAGGGAGAGGAGGAGGGGGAGAAAATGGGTAGGAGAGGGGATGAGGAAGAGGAGGAGGAAGAGGGAGGGGAGAGCCACGCCTGTTTGTGCGTCCGTCCGTTTGGTCCGTCGCAGGAGGAGAAGCAGGAGGGGCTGAGGGCTTAGACTCCTCCTCCTCCTTACCACCTTAGGGCCAGGTAGCCCTGCCCACTCTCACAAGGACATTGTCAGTCAGCTGTTGCCCCTGGCAACACACCTGGAGAGAACACAGATGAACATGTGAGCATAACGAGTCATATCTATTCATTAAGAAGCAAGCAAGCAACAGTTAGCAAGGGTGCAACTGTAGTCAACATTAGTATTTTTGAATAAGCACTTCAACATTTGCAAGGTTTGAAAAAAAAAAAAAGAGAGTGATTAAAAACAATACTATCATTAAAAGGTTAATAACTTGCTTTTCCAACAGGCTAACACCAATGTTTGCTTCTCAGACTGGCTATTGATGTTTGCTTTTCGGTCATGCTAACATCAGTGTTGGTTGTGAAACCAGATAATTGCAGAAGCTTATATTGATGTTAGCCTTTTTGTAAGGAAAGCTAACATAATCTCCAATTAATAGACCAAACCAGGTTGTACTTTTTAAGTAATTTAGCAGAGGATTTCTTCCAGACAAAACACACAACAACAAAGAATTTTAGGGTCGTTTTTTCTTATCAGAAAGTTGTTAGAAAGGTTTTGTTTTATACAATTAATACATTGTATAATTAGGAAGTATTTTGATGTGTGACTTATTGAGTCAGTCACTGATCAGCAAATGTTGGCCGTTTCCAGCTTCTCAAATGTGCAGATATGAGGATTTTCTTTATTCTGTGCTTTGGTAAATCATAAAGAGACAGTTCTGACTATTTTCCTAAATTTAACAGAATTGTTTATTTGTTTCCTTAGACATTGACAAACAACATCAAGTAAATCAGGCATCAGCCAGGGCATGACTGATTGAAGTTCCAGATCCGGACCAAAATAACCTTTTGAATACAATCTGACAATCGTGTCACCTTGCATATGCACCCACACAAACACTGCTAGAGTTAGCAGGAATGTCATCAGAGTTAGAAGCATGAATTTAAAAAGTGACAAGGCATGTTCAAAACAAGCTGGTGCAGATAAAGGTTGACTGTCAAAAGTGCATTTAAAGACGAGGAGTACTGAGAAATAAGTGTTTATTTCACGACAGCATGATAACAGTCTGCTTAATCTGCAACAGCGGCTGTTTTGCAGAGTAGTACACTACTACAACACATCAAGCAAACAGCAAATGTATTAGGAACATCTTTCTGATACTGTAGGACGGTGCAGCTATAATTATTGGTTTCATGGATCCGAAGATGTGCTGGAAACTTGTGCTGGGCAATATTTAGTTGTCATATTGTTATCGTTATATATTAAATTCTTAATAGTAATAAAATGATGATGTTTTCGGAATTCACCAGACTTTTCTACATGTTATGTTATGCACATTCATATCCCTCTTCACACACTTATCATGAGTTATATGGATAAACTATATACTAATTTCTCAAAAAACTAACTTTGCTAATATTTAGTGAATATACAATATTGTCATTATATTGATATCAAGGTATTTGGTCAAAAATATCCTAGCAATCCTAGCATTTATGTTCTTTTGAGGAGATTTCAAAACAAATATTGCGTATTACCATGTAACAAAGATTTCAAAGTAGGGATGTCCTGATCATGTTTCTTTTACCCCGATCCATTGGTATATTTACTATTTTTCCTTCAATATTCAGTATCTGCCGATACAGAGTCCTAATCCGATACCAACTAATATTTTCCAGGATAATACAGCTGCATTAAGAAAAAAAAGTACCTGCATCCAAGCTGTTCCTTGATAGCTTTTTTTTTATTTTGTTGAAACAATGTATATACTTTCATATGGCTCTTTCTTATTCTGCATATGCTATTGCAACATTGGCTTACCATCTTCCTTGTGTTAGCAGGTGAGTCTGTGACGGTGCAGTATTAAATGCAGCTCTTTTGTCACCCCCTCGCGAAACGGTCAGTGAAAAAGTGCCATATCGGCCCAGATCCCGATCCTGCAGATCGGATCGGAACATTCCTATTTCAAAGCATCATGTTATGGCCAAATCAACACAGCCCTACAGGGGCGTTCAGACCGAACGCGATAGACGCGAATTGAGCGGCAACTCAATGGCGCGATGACACGCGATTCAGGCGGCGGCGCGAATAAAGTGTCTAGCGCGAATGAAGCGTCTGAAGCGTCTGGAGCATCTGGGGCGTCTGAAGTGTCTGAAGCGATGCGAATAAAGTTGAAAATATCTAACTTTTCAGGTGGCATCGCGCCACGACATCCAATCAGCGACGAGTTCAAGCCGATGACGTCACTCACGTACGGTTGTTCACACTCAGACCAACATGGAGGAGAAGCTAATTGTAGCTGTGTGTGGGCACTAGGGCTGCACGAAAAATCGTTAAAAAAATTGCGATCTCGATTCACACATACACGTGATCTCATTTCCACACATAGCGATTCTGAAGCATTTTATATCTCGAGCTGAATCACAAACAAATGCTCCTATTTTCCTCCCGAATTTTTTGAAGAGCCGTTTTTAGACAGGGCAGCAAGCCGCCAATCTGCCCGTCCTTTTGGCGGCTAGGTCCGCGGTTTTAGACAGAGGGCGGCAAATTGAGGGTCTGTTTTGCTCCGCCGATTTGCCGCCTCGCCTGCTAGATGGGCAACTGGACAGCCGCTGAGATCCGGGAGATGCTAGCGTCTCCTGGATCTCTAGCTTGTTGTTGTAGCGCAAGCTAGGAACGGTCGCTACTTTCAAATTAAAAGCCCCCCGCTAAGAACCCAGTTCTAAACTCCAATGGGGTGCAATGTAAAGCTCTTATTTTGAAGACAAATTCGTTGTCAACTGTTCACAGCCCGACTTCGAGCTTCACGTCACGTCACATGGCTTTTGGAAAAGGAGGAATATTATGCCTCTGTTTTAGAAAGCCGACCACAGCAGCTATCACATATCACCTAGCCAAGGATACGGCCCCAATAAACTCTGTACAACATGAGGGATTAAAGGATACCCTCTCATCTTGGAGACTTTTTTTTATTTTTGTTTTACTTTTGTAAAAATCATTTCTCATCCAATGATAGAACTTCAACAAAACAAAAAAAAACATTGCTTTGCATACTACAATGTTTTGTTTAGTTTTTTTGTTCAAGTTCATCAGTGCAATAAACATTTTGTGAAAAAAATCGTGCCAGAGAATCGTGATCTCAATTCTAACCAAAAAATCATGATTCACATTTTTTCCAGAATCGTGCAACCCTAGTGGGCACCGACCCGAGCTAACAGGTCCTTGAACTGGGCTCCGGTCAGCCTGAGGTACCGCTGGAACCGGTCGTCATCCAGACGGAGCTCCTGGAGGAGACAGTGAAATTCCCCAAGCTCCGTGCGTCTCCGTAGGACTTCATGAACCCAGACACGACGGCGGGTGGTTTTCCGGCGTTTCTGGGACTTGTACAGCAGGAACAGTGCAGCAACGGTGGTGATATCAGCCATGATCGACGTGGAAAGAGAGCGGGTTGAGAAATACCGGTTCAAAAATGAGCAGACAGGTGCATCGTCTTTTTTTCCCCCTCAGTGTCAAGCGCGAATGACGTGAATAGTCCAAAATGATCAAGTGGCGCCATACAAGCGTCTCAAGCGATTGTATTTGCGTCTGGTCTGAACGCAGCATAAGAGGAGACCTGCTAAAAAAAAATTAAAAAAGGGCACTGGTTGGGCAATGATTGACTAATCCTTGGATTCAGCATTTTCTACTGATAATATCTGTGGGAGATACACTATATATCAGTGCCTCTGCCTGGGTGTTTACAGACTTGATTACACAATGAAGGTGTCGCGTTCAGACATATTTAGAACTTAAACAGAATTTGTTCAATCCATTTTATTTCGGGATTTTTGGGATCCTGAGACGGTTGCCCAGATGTGTCCACTTTATAAACAGACAGGGTCATATGGAGATAATTAAAATTGAAGTAGTGATGTTGAAGTATTTGTTATAAAATATGCCATTTATTTTAGCACTGCTGAAATCAGTTGATTAAATGGTTGAAAGAAAATGCACTATTATGATGACTCATATAATCGACAATAAATGATAGATAGATAATAATCAGAAGATTAATTGATGATGAATTGTGGTGGTGATGGTGATGATGTTCTTGGTCAAAGCTGCAACTGACAACTATTTTTATTATTAGTTAGTTAATTTAATGATTGTTATGAATCAATTAACACTTTTGGTCTCTGAAATGTAAAAACAAAAAAAAAAAGACATGTACAGATGTGTTGTTTAGTTAAATCACTTGGTCTGTAAAAATGTCCACTGCAATTTCTCGAAGCAAAAAGGTGACATCTTCACATTGTGAGTTTTGTGTAGCCAACAGTCCTAAACCCAAAGACATTCATTGTATTATCATGGAGATAAGAAAAACAAAATCAACACATCCGAGATGCTGAAATGTTTGGTACTATATCCTGAAATATTAGTGAAATAATCAAGTATCAAAATAGCTGGTTTGTTTCTCTGTTGATAACCTAATCTATGAATAGACTCAAAATGTAAACTCTCTCTTCTTTATTTTTCTACATCTGTATTATAGATTAAAAGGATATTTCAAAAAGCATAAACAACTGAGTGTCTTGCTTAATAAAGTCTGGCAATGCATCGGCTTCTGTAACTGATGGAGTCACGAGAATTTTGGCTCCTGGTACAAATGAGGTCAGGGGCCACAAACAGTCCAGACCCTGATTATACACCCTCCTTATTTTGATGTGGCTGGAGTCGCAGTGTTAATCAGGCTCTAGTTAAACACGTGGTTTGTTGTGGTTAAATAATGGCACTCAGTGTTTGGTGATGACAGGCTGTCCCTGGCAGCGGAGGCCATTGTGCAGCCTGAGCAGAGCCGCCTCTCTGATGCCGGACTGACTGAGGCCGCTGGGCATCACTGGCTGCTGCTAGCTTGTGGCTAACAGATCCCATTGTTTTCAATGAGGGATGCTAACACACACATATATAGTGATATTCCAATTATAGTGTGGAGTAAGTGTGGGAATGTCATAATGATATTTTGACATTAACTCAGCACAGAAAAATAAAATAATTCATATCGTCCTGCCAATGCTGCCAGTTACATCTCGGAGCGAGCTAGCGCTGCCGTGCAGCCAAACATCACCTGAGCAGTTAGCTTGCTATAAATAATATGTCATCTCGTTATTACTTTCAAGGTCGGCACAATAAATTCAGCCATTTTGCTCACTGAAACAAATCGGCTGGTTTAAGATTGTACCCCCCGCACAGCCTCACTGACTCCGGGGGCTCAGGCTGGTCTGCTCCGCGGGTCTGCGGGGCTAACAGGCAGCTACACTGGCCGCCTGACTGCATCCAGGGGCAGCAGCTAGCTAACGGTAGCTAACTGACCTGCCCAGCGTTAGCTAGCTGGATAGCAGCGTTAGCCGCGGTGATTTCACAAACAAACCCGCTGTATATCAGAGGGGATGATCTCGTTTGTTGTCCCTCCTCCAGCCTTTTGCTGAGAGAGGTTACTTCTGAATAAACATGAATGCATCACAGGCTAATTCATAGCCAGAATCAGTGCTGGCGAACAATAATAATAGCGGTGATGGTAATAACGTCTGGCCGGCCTGTGAGCTCTATGAGCAGCGTGAGAGGAGGAAAACACGGCGGGATGCTGCGGGATGGATCAACCCGGACTAGCTAGCTACCACATACAGGGAACCACCAAACAAACGGTCATTTTGCTCAATCTCAGCCGATTGGTACGCTTACCTTGTCGGACAGCACCTCCAGGTGATGAGGTGAAGCTGCTCCGGTGGATGCAGCGGGCGGGCAGACAGCGGCGGTGCTCGGTGTATTGACCCAGTATTATTAAAGAGCAGAACGCACCGCTCCGCCTGCCGCCGCCGCTGTCAGCACCAAACCGACCACAATGAATTAAAGTCTGGATTTAACCGCACACAGCGGGCACTGCAGGTTCCGGGGCACACTTAAACATCGGCTACAATCAATGTCCAGTGTCTCGATATTATTAAAAACATAATAATAGAGAATCTGCGTGCACACGCCCGTGAGCGGCAGGCATTCATAAATAACATTTACGGTGCCAGGCAGGAGGAGGAGGGGCGGTGCTACACCTCATCATCAGCACCTGCCAGTTATTCACTTTTTCATTTTCATTACATCTTCACTCCAACACACATCAGATTCTTAAAGTATAAATATTACAGAAATAGATCAAATTCAGCAAATGTGAGAATAAGCCGTGAGATGGAGAAGGATCATGGGAGTTGTAGTTCAGACCCTGATCACAGGAGCTTGTTTACAGCAGCAGATCTGTGGTCTCATGTGCCTGTCAGTCATTCCTCCTGTTTTTGTTTTATTATCCAGATGTTCAGGAGATAAGGTAGTGTGTGACTACTGCAGTTGAAAGACAAATACACACAAACGATTGATTTGATGGTTTACAGTTACAATACAGTTCAGACTGATGCGGTCTGGCAGTAGCAGCAGCAGCAGCAGCAGGAGCAGCACACCGTGTGGACGGAGGAGACACTCTCATCCTCCCCATGATCAGCTAAAATAACCTCACTTATACTTTAACCTGCTCCTTACATCATTACAATGCAACTAAATACATTTCCTCAAGTACAAATTGAGAATTTGTACATAGAACATATCTTATAAAATTACCTTTTGTTATAAATTAGATGACCCAACAGTCTATACAAGGACAGCTGAAACTTTTAATTTCATTATTTTTATACATTTCACTATTTCAAGACTGTGACATCATTTTCGTGATTAATTAGTTGTTTGGCCTATAAACTGTCAGAAAAAGGTTCAAAAATGGCTCAAGATGACGTCCTCAAATGTTTTGTTTGGTGCCCAACCCAAATATTTTCAGTTTACTGTCATAGAGTGAGGAAACCAGATAATGTTCACATTTAAGTAGCTGACATCAGAGCATTTTGAGTTTTTATTCCTTCAAACAGATTCATTACTTGACAATTAATCAATTCATCTGTTTTTCCTTCTGATTATTTTCATAATTTGGATGCATGTGGAATCATGTTGCGGTTTGGACTGTTGGTGGTGAACTAAACTAACAGTGATGGTGTCACTTTGTGTCTTCGTGGCCAGATTTCTCATTCTTCTCAGACTTTTAGCAAACGAAACAAATTGATTTATCAAGAAATCAGCAGATCAATCCAGAGTGAAAACAATCATTGGTTGAAAATGAGCTCCACCTCAACAACTACGCCAATTAAATAATTTTACATCATTACATAAGTCATATCTCATGATATGTCATATATAAAAGTACAATAGTCACAGGAGTACTTTTACTTTGTATATGTTTCGATTCCCTGATTACACTTATGTCACCTTTTAAGTAACAAGTAATCCAGGTCTTTGACTTGTAACAGTTTTTTTTCCTTTTAAACAAATACTTTTAGTTAAGTAGAGGATCTGAATACCTCCTCCACGATGCCATCTTGAATTATTTTAAATTTCTAATATTGGTTTGGGAATATTTATGCAGAACACAAGTTAAATATCTTGTAAATTTGAGTCTGCTGAAACTATATTACTCATGAAATATTCATTTAGAAATTGAAGGTGGTCACATTTGTAACTTGAGTAAAAATTTGTTGAGAAATTTAAAATCTTGATGCTTGGCAACAATTCACTGTGATAAATGCCACATAAAACTTCAAATATTCTAAAATGAAATAATATCCATAAGTAGCTCAGTCTGAATTTATAACACTTTATTTACATCTTTATTAATCACATCTTTCAGCGTTGCTCTTGAATTTCAAGCAGCACAAAATGACAAATTGAGAAACACAAAAAGTAAAAAGAAATCACAACACAAAGCGACAGCCTTTTCTCCTCCATTAATCAGGATTTTGTTTTTGAGAAAAAACATGGAGGTAGAGAGAGGAGGAGCTGGAGCCTGATCCAGACAGACAGCAGAGCATGAAGGTGATGGTGGAGCAAAGACGACAACAGCCTCCAGAGAGGCAATAAAGTGACAAACAAAATGAAATGAACAGACAAAATAAGTGACTTCAAGTACAAAAGAATAGCAGCTTTTCCTCCAGTGCAGGTTCAAAATAAAACATGATGCAGGTGAGAAGAAGTGCTCCATTGGATGACGTTTAACATAAATATATAAAAGTGCAATCTATGGTACCATGCTCACGTCAAAGTGTTCAGCTGTCAGATCTGTGATGCGTTCAAGAGCACCCGGGAAAACTCGGACATTTCCATGGCTATAGGAGAGGAGGGTGCTTCCTCTCAGCACTCCTCCCAGAAGAGATCCTGGAGGGGTGGATGTAACCCTGATCAAAGACTAAATCACATCCCTACTGTCGTTATCTTAAAAAGACAAATGGACTGGACACTGGAAACCACACATAGAAATGTTACGCCGACACTTTCAGGATCAACTAATCAAGGTCCAGACGATAAAGGTCAAGTTTCCGTGATGATGAGCGAGGAGTTAGACAATGAGAAACGACTGAACCTTGTGCAAGTTGGACAGGTGTAGACTCTGATGATCAGTACGGATTCCACAAGAGCTGGTCAGAAAAAACAGGAACCTGCTGGTCATCAGACACGAAATCTAAAAGAAAAACAGCAGTGTGATGAAACCTGTGCAAACAATCAAGACATGGGGAGGTCAAAGAGCGCGCCCACAAAGAACATGGCAGTTTGTTGACCTGGTTGTCCTGAAGCTACTGCATTTCTAAACTCCTGTGTTGTAAGGCTAACACTTGACCCTTAGCCTCACCTCGGGCGTCGTCAGCCTCCAGCAGGAGACGGAGCCAGTCAGTCATGTTGTCGTTTGTGGTCAGCTGACTCCTGAAGGAGTGGCTCAGGCCAGGTGGAGGACGAAGAGGCAGGTGGCTTCCCTCCAGCTCCTCATGAGAAGAAAACAAAAACTGATCAGATCTATAGATAGAACATCGCAAATTAACCCATAAAAAAGCCAAACTGGTCATTAAGTGCATTAATTAAGTTCTGCGGTGTTACAGGCGAAGGTGGACTGTTCCAGGGTCCAGGCAGCTCCAGTGACGTCACATCTGACAGAGGAGACATAGAGGAGGCTTTGGAGGCTGCTGGAGTCTCCTTCTCTCTCTGCTTGTCGCCTCCATCCCCACAAAGGTCAGAGGTCATCTTTGCCAGTTGGCTCTGCCTGCAAAAATGTCCTCATGAAATCTGGCTAAAGGTTTAAAGTACAATTTTAAGACTTTTCCACAAAGCTGCAGAGACACTTCACTAAAGAACTGATGACAAATCTTCAGACATTGATTAATTCTACATCCAGTGCGTTCTACAGTGGTTCGTATTGTGTAGATAAGTATGAAGCAAGAACAAAACAAATTTGAAAAATTAAACATTTTGACCATTGTGTAGGCAAAACGACAAATTCCCTGGTGTCATTAACTCAATTTATCCAGATTGTTGCAATGAAGAAACAGATGAAGAGCCAGCAGAAGAATCTATAGCTTTGTTGCATTACTTCCACCTACAGTTGCTCCACTGGGTCCTGTGTGTCGGCGGTGTCTGGCTGGGTGTCCGTCGGAGGGTCCCACAGGTGCAACGCTCTCCTCCATAGACGCACCTGCATGTCCCAGGAGCGCCGACTGTACTTCCTGTACTTGTTGGGAGTGGACGGGTGGAGCTTAGGATCCCGCAGGTGTCTAAGAAAGAGAGATCAGAGTTTAAAAAGCAGATACACCTCATTTACTGTGTCTCGGCTGGGTCTTTTACTGAGGAATTTTTCAGGACCTGCGTTTGTTTATATTTTGCCAAACTGTCTCCCTTAAAAGTTTGCCAAAATGTCCATTAGCAGTGTACCCATCATACAACCATCACGGGATTAAATACTAAAGAAAACCTAGTCTTTTCTATGCAAGTCACTGTGATGATATTAATGTGTATTTCATATCTTCATGTACACATATCACTCAGTTGCGACGCTGAGAAGAAGTCTGGTTTTTACTGAGACTTTGTTTATTCACACTCAGCTGTGTTTTCTCACCTGGGGATTTGCTGCAGGTAGTTCTGGTATCCGCTGGTGTTTTTGCCGTATTGGATCTGTTTCTGCCGCCGCTTCAGAACGGCAGCGTTGGTCTCTGTGTTTGCCGGGTCAGGGAGGCGGGGGTAGCAGCGACCGAGGGGAGGTCTGGGAGGACATGAAGAGTCACAGGAGGACAGAAACCAGACAGGGGCCTTGATTAACTATAAAAAGGCACCCTGTGGAGCTTTTAAAACACTTGTTTTTCTCCCCTGACTTGTTTTTATCTTGTGCACGAGGACGCACAGTCACCTGCATGTGCATGACAGTTTACACTATTCCACTTGATCGTAACATGCAAATAAAAAGATAAGCTCACAAAATGGATGCATTCCCTCCCAATTCCCTTGGTTAGGCATAGAAAAAGAGGATTTTTATTTAAACTGTGGAAATCTCAGACAGAAATCTCTTAATCTGAACAAATACAGAAACATTTTTATTTTTTGCAACTTGGGTGAAATGACCCTTTTAAAAAATAGTGGGGAAAGACAAAGGTTCAGTTGTGCAGCAGTTTTCAGAGTGTACTGACCTCTTATTGTCCAAGTCGTCGGTCCCCACAGCCACGCTGCTGGTCGACACTTTGAGGATGCAGCGCTCAAGGATGGACGACCTGAAGGAAGACCAAGACAGACGGGAACAGGATCAATCAAGTTATCATTTGAATATGGTTCAGATCTGAAAATGAAATCAGTTGTGGAACCTGCGAGGTTTGTTGCTGGCAGCTCTCTCTCTTCCTCGCAGGCCACTGGCAGGAGGAGGAGACGGGGTCGGAGAGACGTTACTGTGAAGAAGTTATCAGAAATCAATGAATGTTCATAGGTAAAAACAATCTCTGGTCAGTGATTTTAATCTTGTACGGAGCTTGTATACAAGTCACGTCTCACAGTAATAAGAGCCACAATGAGCACCTGTTTTTCTGTAAGGGTTAGGGTTTTCTGTAATGCTGCTTCGGTTATTCAAAAATTCAATATTGTAAAAAGAACCTGAAAGCCATGTTTGAGTAAAATTCTCAAGTATCTGATATAAAAAGTACGTTAAGAACATGGATGAGGACATGTTTCATGAACTTCTTTAGTAAAAGTGTCTCACAACTGTCTGATCCTGATTTGTTTGCATCCCAAGGTGTGTTTCTCACCTGACCAGGCTGTCGTAGACGGAGCTGCAGCCAGGGAGGAGCCATGGCTCCGGGGCGGAGCATCCAGAGGCGACAGCCAGCAGTGGGTCGGGGAGGCCGTTCCACACAGCCGCCGACCAGCCCTTCACACAAACACACGACCACGGGCTGAAACACAAGCTGAGGACAACAACCAACATGACATCTGTTCATAGTGACAAACAAGTGTAATGTCCACAGTGCACAGTGAGCCAGAGTGCTAAGGACACCTGTAGTGTGTTTAGAGTCAAACGACACAGCATGCAGACTATGTAAATAGAGGAGCTGCTCACATCTGGAAAAATACTAATGTTACACTAATACATTTTAATCTGGTTCAACTTAAAGTTTCTCTGCAGACTTATAAACAAGAGCCAACTGAAATGAGGTTGATAATTAGTTGAAAGTCATCACGAGTTTTGAGTACCAACAGAGTTTGAGAAACAAACTCAATAAAATCATGTACATATTAAGTTGAATCAACAACTGTTTGGTCATACCAACAAACATCTGACAGATTTAAGATGATGCATTCTTTTCAAAAACAGACAGATGAGCTCTGATTTCATGGTGAAATGTCTGATGATCTGATTACATTTATAAAAAGTTTTTTTTAGTGGGTCTTAAATGTGAGTTTATCGCAAGAGGTTACAGGACCATACTTTCAGTCTCAGTTTACATCCTTAAAATGTCTATTAAAAATCATAGGAAAGTACATGTAATAAGCTATATGTCCCCATTCAGATGGTTTATATACACACACACACACACACACACACACACACACACGTAAATGGATATACGTGTAAACACTTTGCTTTTTGTGTGCAAATATGGGTCGTTTAGATCATTAACGTTTATCAAGACATTGGCCACTTTAAATTAATGAATCAAATATTTCATTTCTACAAATGTCACACTTTGAATGACTGTATGCACCTTGTGGAATGACAGATTTACATACAAACGTCGCTGCTTTATGTTAACAATTCTCAGGCACTTCCTGTTCTTGGCAGGACCGCTTTTACTGTGAAAGGCAGCCACAGGAAGTGTTAAGTTTACCTCTACCATTTAATGTGAGGCGTCCGTTTAAAATTGGTCTCGAATTTACTTGAGATTTGGAACATCTTAGTATTTTATGTTAAACTATCTGTGCACTTTAGAGGCATTTAAAAATTCTTGATTTGGTATTTTAACCACATACATTTCAAATGTTTGAACACTGTGCCCTGCATCTATGTAACTATTTAGCCTATATAAATATCTTAAGATTACATTATGAAGATATTTCCCTACTTTGAATACAAATACAATCTTTACCCTGTAAATGTGCAGGTGTTTTATGTAGGCTATTTTACAGCCCTGAGTTTTGCCTGCAGGCATCAGCCGAGGGAAACTGGCGCTTGTAAATTTGAATGACTTCGAGTGTGTGAACACATGGTGAAACCTGCACAAAAGATAATCTGTTTTTATCGCTCCTCTAGATTTGCCTGGACGGAAATTTTTTTTCCAGAGAGTAAATATCCCCGGCGAAAAAGACGCTTTAATTTTAAGACAAGCTATGTGACTGTATTCCGGGTAATTGTCGGGACATGTGATGTCGGTTGTGAAAATAAAATCTCTCTGTGTTGATTGAATGAATATCTAGTGTCTTCCTGGCTCTTGTTACCTGGAGGAGAGCAGCGGGCTCTGAGCTGCCGTTTCCACTCCACTGGTTGACATTTTTTTTGCAGTTTGAGTTTGGCGCCTTCGCTTCAGACGGACAGACCCCATTGTTCAGCTTTCACAGCTTTTTAATGAGCCGCACCTGAGGGGGGGTGGGACCTGCTGCCGCCGCACGCTTCACCTGGGCACCCGCATCCGGTCTGGTGAGATGGTGGGCAGATGATGATGATGGAGGAGGGACGGTCAGTAACCTGACTCAAGTCTACTGTTATCGGTGAGAGAGAAGTGGGCTATTACATGCTTTGGTAAACGTAGAGTATCACAATGTAAAGTACTTTAGCAGAAGTAGCCCATATCAAAAGTAGCTGAAAGTGCTGTCTTCTTAGAACCGATGTTGATGTTGTAATTGTTCAGTTAATAGGATATTCTACATGAAAGAAATAAAGATATAGGCTAAAATAGCATAAAATGGAAAAAGTCAAAGTACAAGTACTTGAAAAATACACAGTATTTACAGTATGCATTATTTTGATTTCGCATTCATTGTTTAAACAAATGTATAGTGTTTGTTTCAGTAATTATTTTCATTAGCCTAAATGATTAGATTTGCTTTATGTTTTGAAAAAACAAGTTGGGGGGGCGGGGCACATGTTATTTAAGGTATTTTTTAGATTTTCAATATTTTCTACTTTTCCACTTTCTTCACTTGTCCTTCTTTCTTTGTTTCTTTCTTATTTCATACAATACTATGGTATATATTAAATAGTATGATTTCAGTCATTCTGCAGCATTGTTGTATATAGAAGCCTATATATATAATATTGCTGTTTCTGTATTATTGTTGTTAGATGGCTTTTTGTTTTTTTTATCCGTGAAATCCAGTTTTTAACACCCCGACCCGTCTCTCCGCTCCAGCAGGTGGCGGTGTCCACTTATTAAAATCCAACTCTGATTTTACGCCAGCCGTATTTTGTGACTGAATAAACAAGATGGCGTCAGGCAGTGGGGTAAGTTCTTCATCTGAGCTTGATTTTTGTGACAAAAATGTACAAATACTCGATTGTTTCGTGACACTGATTTCAGACATGATGTGTTTATTTAACAAGGATGCTAACGATTGAGACTGAATCTGTTTAACTAGTTTAAAAACCCGTCTCTAACGCTGGCTCGTTAGCTAGCAGCTAACTGACTAGCTAGCCAACTTAGTCCAATCAAAACAAAGCAAGAAATTCCGACGTTTTCTTCACGTTATTATGCTGCTTTATAAACACTTCCGTCCACCAACATCGTTGAAATACAATGAAACACTGTTAAATGTTGCCTGTGTTCCGCGAGCACCTACACAATGAGGTTTCCGGCCATATACCTCCATAATAAAATCGTCATCATCACAATCACATCAACAGAACACTCTCATTTCAGTTTAAATATACCCATTTCATCTGTGTTTACAAATGCCTGCTATCAAGTAATAAAGCAGAGCAATATCATACAGAATGTACATAAAGTGTATAGTTTACATTTTAACCTGACAAAATAAAGTCCTGTTATATATGGCTGCACATATTATTTACACTGCCAATTGTTATATATTTTCCATGACAAAACATGTTAATGTATAATTGAAACGTTCGCCTGACTCTGTTTTTCTTTTTGCTTCTAGTCCAGTAAGAATGACTTCCGTCGAAAGTGGGACAAAGACGAGTATGAAAATCTTGCTCAGAAACGACTGGCTGAGGAGAGGGATAGAGAGAGGAGAGATGGTGAGAAGATAAAATGTATAGAAAGTTGTTTTAGTCATCTGCTGAATATATATTTAGTTCCTCATGTTCAGCAAACTTGCAGGAAATGATTAATATAGAGGCGTCATATTTCTTGTCTTCCTGTGCTCCTCTTCCTTCATTTTTTTCTCTTGTACATAAGGAAATACTTAATGTAATTGTTTTTCCTTTAATTTGCTATGATTACTATTGTCTTTCTCAGCTGTTTTTCCCATTACTCTGCCAAAGTACAGTAACAAAACAAAAACAAATGTCGTGTAACCCCAAAGTGTACAACTGGTGGTTAAGCCTAAATCTTCACGTTGAAGAAATCCAAACAACAGTTGTGGAAATGGAAAATTTACATTGTTTAATTAATCATAATTAGTAGTTTTCGCGATTGACTGGCAGATTTCTTCTTGCTCTCTCAGGGAAAACCGCCCCACCAGTCAAGCGGGACCTCCTGCGTCACAGAGACTACAAGGTGGACCTGGAGTCCAAACTGGGGAAGACCATCGTCATCACAAAGACTACTCCTCAGGCTGAGATGGGCGGGTACAAAGAGTTTTATCCTTAATGAATCTGATGCTGTCACCAGTACCGGATTTAATGTCACTGCTTGATATCTTAACTTTTAGCCTTGTTCTGATTGGCTGTTGTTTTCTCTTCCAGTTATTACTGCAATGTCTGTGACTGTGTAGTGAAAGACTCCATCAACTTCCTGGATCACATCAATGGGAAGAAACGTGAGTTCACATCGGTGAAGTGACTGTGATGATAAACAAGTTAAGTTATACGTGTGTGTGTGTAACACTGTATAACACGGGGTTTGTGTGTGTGTGTGTGTGTGTGTGTGTGTGTGTGTGTGTGTGTGTGTGTGTGTGAGCAGATCAGAGGAACCTGGGGATGTCGATGCGAGTTGAGCGCTCATCTCTGGATCAGGTGAAGAAACGTTTTGAGGTGAACAAGAAGAAGATGGAGGAGAAGCAGAAGGAGTACGATTTTGAGGAGCGCATGAAGGAGCTGCGGGAGGAGGTGAGGAGGGAGGGGACACGCTGCCTCCTGGACAAGAAGTGATGATGCTCTTGAGTGTTGTGTCTTCAAGATTAGCTATTGAAATGTTTCCTGCTTTTTGTTTTTTCCTCAGGAGGAGAAGGCGAAGGCCTACAAGAAGGAGAAGCAGAAGGAGAGGAAGCGTCGGGCGGAGGATGACGTTGACTTTGAGGAGGACGATGAGATGGCAGCTGTGATGGGTTTTTCAGGCTTCGGCTCGTCCAAGAAGAGTCACTGACGCTCTGCAGCTCAACATCACCATGAGGACCACCACGCACCAGGACAGGAAACTGGTTTAAGCTCTGACACCCTCCGTCAGCTGGAGCTTCGGATCAGAATGAGACAGTAAACACTGGAAGGAGGAGTCCTGCTGCAGCTGGAAGACATTATTCCGCAGACTGGGTTCAGCCTTTAAAACTGGAGAAAATTCCTTCTTTTATATGACCAGGCTTTTATTTTGGTAATTTCATCCATCACTCTGTCAGTTTAATCTTTAATTCAGCAGCTTCCTGTCAGAAAAAGTTTTGTATTTCTTTTTTTTCAATAAACACAGCAGGTCAAAGGCTACATAGTCAGACAGGACTTTTGGTTTGGATTTTAATGTAAAGGTTCACTTGTCAGTCCCAAGAGAAGCTGCCGAATGAAAAGCTTAAAATTGAAGGGGACGATGGACAGAAGGGCAAAAATGAGACCAAAAAAAGCTGCAAAAGTTTCCTTGATGTTGGTGAGAAAATGACTGTGACACATTAAAGGTCATGCAAGTTATTAATTAAAAACACGAAAAGAAACAGTTTTAGCTCATCATTTTTAAACAAAAATACATTTAAGTTAAAGATTCGTATCCAAATCAGAAATACTCAGTTGAAAACTACATTTAGAGTATCAAGGATTTAAGCGTCTACATTGGTCATGGATTGGGAGAAATTAAAAGTACTTAAGAGTTTCTGATAAGAACTGAATCATGAGTATCCTCATTTAATTTTAACTTGTTAAATCTTTTATATTTGAGGTCAAGAAGAAAGAAAAGCTCAAACAACTGCAGTAGTTAGTTTCATTGTTGATGTGTCAGAACTTGTCTGTTGTATCAGGATGCAGTTTGTCTGAGAAATTCAGATAATAAACACACTGATTTTTCTTTCTAATTGGTCGTTCTCCAATTTATCAGCTGCTACACCACTGTTTGTGGCAATGAACGCATCACCAAAACATGTTGGAGGAGAAAAGTGACGGACTAATGACCTAGATTCACAAGCAGGAGACATGGTTAGTGTTAAAATAGAAACGTAAGCAAAGTCATGTCACAGCTAAAAAACCCATAAATATAAAAAAAACATAATTCTTTTCACAATATCCCAGAGAACAAGACGGCCTCTTAAAATGTCTTATACTGTCCACCCAAACCACAAAACACAATCTTACATTTATGAAGCTGTGAGCTGTAGGTTTTTGCATGAAAATGACTTAAAATAATTTATTCATTGTATTTCAGTTGACTTATTGTTGCTGCGGTTTGCATGCATGTATAATATAACTGAGAAACAACCAGACTAGTTTTTCTTTTCTTTCAGCTGTCATTCTGGTTGTGAAAGAAGTTGTGTTGTTGTTGATTCTGTGACTTGAAACTGAGTTTGATGAACAGGAAGAAGAAGAGGAAGTTTGTAGTCTTTCCTCTAAACGCTTGACTGGACTGAGACGCCTGCAGCACATCATACAGACGTACTGAATGAACATGAAGTATTCTTACAGAAACACAGATAGCATTATCTGACCATGGAAAGAAAAACAAACAAATTCATCAGTTCAGTTTTATTTGTTCAATATGTCTCATTGAGATCAAAATTCTGTGTTTAAGAATAATGTCACATAATGTGCCACAGTTCTGGAGCAAGGGTGGGAAGGGTTATTTGTCCTAAACTTAAGCTTTGGGTCTGAGGCTCAGTGAAATCTCTGACTTTGCTAAATCTGGATTGAGAGAAACTAAATTTTCAGAACCACTGACTGACTCTAACTTAATGTCAGTTACCGTGGTGACTTTGTACTGCCTGCTGGCATATTTTCTTTAAAAGAACCCAAGTTTCTGTCTGACACAACCTTTCATTTCCTCATTCATACAGTACAATATCAAAGCTCACAGGACCACAGTGGCACCGACGGCTTTAATTACTGGCTTCTTTACAACATTTTAAAAAAAAATCATAAGGTTGCAATTATATACACTATCGATATATCTGCCGATTATTTTCATGATTAATCGATTCATTGTTTATGAGATGTCAGAAAATTGTTTTGCTCATTAGTATTTCCCAGGGCACAGTGACTTTTTCAGAATTTTCTTTTGTCCAACCAACAGTCCAAAACCCAAAGACTCTGGAAAAAGCAGTACATTCTCACATTTAAGAAGCCGGAACCAGAAAATGTTTGACCTGTTTGCTTTATACATAAAAAAAAAAATAATTGGCAACTAGTTTTCTTTCAATTGATTAATGGGCTAATAGTTGCAGCTCTTGGTTTGATTAAACCAGGTGTGTGATCCCTTACAGCAATCATTTAATAGTGCTTTCGTGTTAAAACATGTCTGAAATGTTAAGGAGACCTTTCTCTCCAAACTTTTCACAAGGTTTAATTTGAACAACTGTTGAAATTATCTAATATTTCATCCAAGAAAAAGTCCAGAGACTTATAACAAGTTTGTGTATCCGTCCTGTCCCGTTAATAATCCGAGGACCCCTCAGACTTATCTGGTGACCCTTTGGAGGAGCCCTAACGACTAAACTTGCTAGCTATATAAAAAGTACTTCAAACCTTCTCCACCTGGAGCAGCTAGGACAGTAAAATGCTGCTCAAACATTGATGCATCAGAATTAACAGTGTAATTTGTTGCATCAGTCAATGGGGGGACAGATCTTGGAGTATTTACTGCATTAAGTCTGTATTTCATTGACTGGTTGTGCCGATTGTGAAGAGATTCAGCAAACTGGACCCAGGGAATTATATTTTGTAGTCTTGTGTGTACAAAGTATTATTGACAAATTATGTAATTGTATCCTTGATCACCACAATTAACAGAATAATTGTTGGCAATGTAGGTGTCTGTAAACCACAGATATATTGCAACTTAACTTCCTTTATTTTTTTTTCTTTCTTTTTTCAATTTTCAATTTTATGTTGTCACAATACTGGGCTTATGATCTGGTTAGGTTCAGGCACAAAATACATGGTTAGGGTTGGAAAAAGATCATGTTTTGTTATAAAATACCTGGTTTTGTCACTTCGAACACTGCTTGAAAGTGTTCGTACCTATGTATTTGCACATGTTAAAACGGCAGCTTGAACAGTGGACCATCCTTGGCTTCTCACTTGGTCTCACCCAGCTGTCTGTCGCTATACAGCCTAAAAATGTTGCAGTATAATTTTAAGGCCATATACGCACAAGATTAAAAATGTCACCTTATGGGAATTTAGAGGCTCCATAGCATTGAGTCATGCAGACTCGAAAAAGCTGGAATGTTTGAGGATTTCCATTCTAGTAGAAAGAGAAGCAGGATTTAATTTACAATGCTGTTTAAAGAACTTTCTAAACATGATACAAGTTTAGTACATTCTCCTTCTCATTAACTAATTAAAGAGTTTTAGGATTAATGAGGCATGAATGTGAACATGAGGTTATTTTAGACGCCATATGAAGCTAACCTCAACCTTATTTGCATATTAACTCTGCTGTGTTGCTGTTACCAACAGCTGTGACCGCTACTTCTGCAAGTGGTGATTTATTTCTGGATCTGCTTTCCCAGAATGCACCTCTCCCATCAGTCTGGAAGCCTCTGATTCACCAGGACGCAGTGTGGCCTTTAAATCCACCTGTGAGCTGGTTCTGCCTCCTCCAGACCCCCGTCCCTGAAGGTCTCTGAGTGTTTATGATGATTGTGTTGGTTCCCGTCATGCCTGAGCTGTTATCAGGTGCAGTTTCATAAGCAGCAAGTCATGTGACATCACACCAGAGGAGGAAGCAGTGAAGGGTTTTTCCTCTGACACTCTTAAAAAAAGACGGGCTAAAATAGTTATGTGGCAGCAATGAGGAGGTTAAACAGAAAACCTGAACAGTAAAAAAATATGAAGTTATGAAGGTTAGAGATCCCCTACAGAATGTATTGAAGGGCTCCAACAATTTTACCCATTAAAGTGTGTATACAGGTCCTGGGGAGTTCTGCATATGTAAAACAGTTGTATCAAGCCTGTTGTGGCTCCAGATGAAGCTGCATTCAGGCCTTGTCCACACGTACCAAAATGATCTTTTTTTCCTCCGTCTTCCTTGGCAGCAATATTTGCGTCCACATGGATCCACCGAAAACAACCGAAAACGCTGTAATTCATACTCCAGGCCTATAGGCGGCTCTTTAAATTCACCAAACGCGGAGAAGAAGAGACGGAGCATTCACATTAAGCTTGCAGTTTGTAAACAAACAGACAGTAGACGGAGAAACCGAACACAACAAGAAGAAGACGACAATGTCGAGTGCAAGGAAACCAGAGTCGTTTGTGTCGACCGATAATGAGGTCGAACTGCTGCTGCGACTCAAACTCAACTGCAAGGAGAGTAAGTTGCAAGAAAGGCTCAATATCTTCTGCAGCATGAACACAAGCATGTAGTCCGCCATTGTTGTTGTTGTTGTTGTTGTTATGAGACGTCGCAGGGTTCAGAGGTCGGGGCAAGAGGTCGAGGGGTGGGGCAATGGCGTCATCGTTTTGGAAAGTATGCGGATTCTCTGTCCACATGACAACGGGAGGGCTGCGTTTTCAGATTTTTCCACCCTGAGACCCGTTTTCGAAAAAGTGCGTTTTCAGGATCCGTGTGGACGGTCGGCCAAAACGATGCAATACATGTGCGTTTTCTCAAAAGAGCGTTTTCATGTGGACAGCCTCATAATCTGATATATTGAATGTGTGTAAGTGGCAGGTTCTTAAAACCAGTCCACTGATCTAACATTACACTCCTATAAGAGGCCGTCCACACGAAAACGCACATGTGTTGCATCGTTTTGGCTGGCCGTACACACGGATCCTGAAAACGCAGAGCCTGAAAACGCACTTTTTTGAAACTGGGTCTCAGACGGGGCCTCAGAGGCCGGCCACATGAAAACGCTCTTTTGCGAAAACGCACATGTATTGCATCGTTTTGGCTTTGGTGAATTTCAAATGGCCCCTATAGGCCTGGAATATGAACTACAGCGTTCTGAATCGTTTTCAGTGGATCCGTGTGGACGCAAATATTTTTGAAACGATGTCAAGAAAGACGGAGGAAAAAAAAAAACGATGTGGTACGTGTGGACAAGGCCTTAATGTGTTGGACTGAGTATGGATGGTTTAAATAAACAAAAGCTCAGAATAGATACAGTACAACCAGAGATATAATCTTTTTTATTCAACATGTTCCTTCCTGTTCAAAAAGTTCTTTCCTCCCATCTCTTCTCTGTACTCTCATAAAGTATTTTACATTTCTCCTCCAATCAGCAGTCAACTAATTCAGTTACAATACATTACAGTTGATTTCAACAGCTCCGGGGCCTTCTGCAGCAGACAGAGAAGTAAAGACAAGTCCACTTTTTTAATCCCAAAAGTTTAAAAAAAAAAAAAAAACAATCTCTGTGCCAGCTCTAGCTCTAGCTGCTGCCTGCCGGCTAATGCCAACAGGGTCACTCGTTAATTGAACACACTGGCATCTGTTCCTTGACTTAGGTTTGTTAGTCCAATTAACAGTGCAGCAAGTCATATTATATATTTATTCTATATCTGTATTGAAAATTCTCCAAAAGGGAGAACACCACAGCCAACAAGAGGTCAAGTTAAGTGGCAGGAATTTGGAGCTTAGTTAACTAGTTCATTAGCCTCGAGTCCATATTTAGATGATCTTCTTTCTGCATGGTGTTGGGGAGACGTTCAGCATAGAGAATGTCCGTCTGACATAAAACTGTTTACAGAAAAGTCTGTGGATTATTTTCAGTAACTGGGTCGGGATTTCTGGAAAGAGACATTGCTGTTGAGTTTCTCAGATGGATTTTTTGGTGCTTTGAGCACCACTAGAGTGCCATCTAGTTCCATTATACTGGAGAGAAGGCTGACATCTGTCTGGCTGATATCTGACAAAACTCTGTTTAAAAAACACTCCGGGTAAGAGGAAAAATATGTGTTTTGATTTTGGGTGAACTGTCCCTTTAAGAGCAGCACTTCAAAATGTGTTGTGTACCATTTGTCGAACTTCATCAAAGTTACACTTTGACCCGAAACCTGTGAATGTGAATTTAGCTGACCTGAGTTTAGTGTAGAGACGTTGCAGCAATGAGACTGAACTCGGAAACTGATCTAGAGTCAGAGTTTCTTCTTCTCTTTTTTTTTAAAAGAGTTTCTCGTCAGCCGCCGAGCTGCAACGAGTGGGTGCAACTGCTGCATCTGTTCCGCTCTGTGGTCAGACGAGGGGAGGAGGAGGATGCTGCCTTCATCCCCCCCTCTGCACAGTCACTTCCTCTGAGAGAGAGAGAGAGAGAGAGAGAGAGAGAGGATGGAGGAAAGGGAGGTTAAGAGATAGCCACTTAGAACTAGTGGAAGGGAGAGAGAAAGAAAGAAGGAAGCCATTTTGGTTCCTCAGTGTCATGTTTGTCTGCACTTTGCTTTCTTCTCTCTGGCTTCTTTGCTTGGCAAGACTTTGGGAGAGATAGAAAGTGGTGGGTTGATTTGAGGAAGTAAAACTTTCTGAAGACAGTTGGCTTTTTTTAAAAAATTCTCTCTTAATGAGAAGTTTGGTTTTACATTTTCGCAGGAAGGAGTGGTGAGGAACGAGGCTGTCACATAATCAGACGTCCAACTGAAGACAGGCAGCAGGACAGACAACAAGACTGAGAGAATAAAAATATCTAAAAGACGGTGACAACAAACTCATATCCAGGTGATGTTGGCCTCCTCTTTTTAGAGCAGAAGTTTTCGGGTTTGGCATCAGCTGGACGACAACGTGACTTTGAGAAGTGAGTAGGACGCAGGATGAGTTCTGACCGAGTGCCGTCCAGGTCTGAGGTGATGGGGTGGAGCCCACAGCAGCTGGCAGACTACCTGAAGAGGGTGAGACCTCCATCCATACTCTGTCCTCCTTCCTTCCTCCATTCCTTCCTTCCTGTCCTTGCTCTTCCTTCTTTCATTTAACTGAGACATGAAACTTGCTGCAGTTTAAGAACATTCGAGGCTTCGTCCAAAATTGGGGAAGAAATCGGTTCACTTCTGCATAATGACTGTTATCTGTGGAGTCTTTGCATCAACACGAGTTTACTTATCTTTCAGGACAACATTTTAATCAAACATGGACGTTCAGCACACTGAAGCTTCCTCAAGGGGCACTGAAGAGTTAAAGGCGGCATAAGAGTCAAAAATGTGACTCCTTCAAAGAGTCATAACTGAGTCAAATATGAACACTCTGACATGAGACAAATATTGATAACATCCAGTGTGACTTAGACTTCCTGAGGATATCATTATCTCTGATGTCCATCCAAAATAAACATCTAGAAATTCACTTAGAAATCATAGAAAATAGACCATTCAGACCTTGCCTTACAATCTTCATGTTTCTACGTTTTCTTCAGTATCAAAGTAATCCACTGATAGTTGTCTGAACATCCACAAGTACACTGCAAACAGGAACTGCTAATAGCAAATTCGGCATACTTTATTTAAAAAAAAATGTGTTTGTAAAGAGAATACAGCTGACATTACAACAGCACATGTGTTGATCTTCTATGGGTCCGGATGGCTTCAGTTCTTGCTGTTGGCAAGCCGGCTGTAAACAGGCCTTGGTGTTAGCTTGCAAGCATCTTTCAGATTAGCAAAAACATCTCATACTGCCTTATAACTGCATTACTTGCCTGAGAATTAGCATGTTTTATGTTTTTTTTAGCATTAAAGTAGTATGTAGATGTCTTTACATCCATAGTATGTGAATGCATCAGAATCTGTAAGCAAGGCATAAAAGAAGCATTGTGGTTTCTGTCTGAGGTCAGAATGGTGTTGGCCAGTCAAGTTTGAGTGAGCTTTGTTTGCATGCAAGTAAACAGTCCATATAGAGAGCGAAAGAGGCTGAATGCTTTGGTTGGAATGTACAGTCTCAGAACCCATCAGCAATCGTCTGATGATGATTTGGCTTTTTAATAGCTTTTTAAAAAATGTATGCATTCATGTACAGATAGCGATAAGTTATCTCTCAACTCCAGCTCCATTCCCCAGTCTAAAGTGTAAATTATAATCTGCATAGGAGTATCCGATTACCCGCTGGCTATAACAGAAACTCCTTAACAGTGACCGTTGATCCCAGGCAGGTGAAGGAATGCCTTGCCCTACTCTGCCTCTGATTGGCTTGTAATCATTGCCTGAGTCACAGCTAAATCACCAAAAGCCGCTGGAATTGTTTTTCACATAGAACCAGGCTGGGGAAAAGTTGAGTGTAACTGACATTATGCCTTTATTTAAACATTATTTAATAAACCATCGGTTCAACAGTGAAATAAAAGCCTCTAGTCTACCAGCAGGACTAGGCTACTAGCAGGACTGTCAATAGACAGAGCTCCTGCCAGCTCACCACAGGCTCCGAAAGAATAGCTGGCTGACTGGTTAGTGGCTCCAACAGGTGTTTGCTTGCTGTCACGCTAGTTAGTGAAGCTTCTCAATTCCGAAAACATTAGAGCAAACTGCCAATTTTGTTGCTATCTAGCACCAAAAAACTTTCAGATTTGAATTTAATCATGAAATAGCATGCTGAAATCTTAAAACCTACCATCTGTCTGATTCTCTATTGCTTTAGTGCTATGGATACAAAACCATCAGCGGCCATGGCTGCTATTTTACTGGGTCTGTCTAGTTTGCGCTATGAACAGTTAGCATCAATGCTTAAGTTTGGCAGATGCCTGGAATGCCATAAAAGCTCAGTTTGTCCAGAAGAGAATTAGCTTTAAGGGAAGGGGGCTTAAAGAGACAGGAGCTAAAGTGGAGTATTTCAGACAGAGGGCCAGTACAAGATAAATAAGGAATATCTTTGAAAAAGGCCATTTACCCTGCTGAGGTTGATGATTCAACTCCCGCGGCCTCCATTTTCACTAACACTGTGTTTCTGTGCAGATGAGTCTGTCTGGTTGTGACAAAGTCGTTTTGAAGAACTCCATCAGCGGCTCCAGATTTGTGGTGAGTTCATAACAACAGATTTGACATTCAGGGGAAAGAGGTCAAGCCGGAGGTGGAGGAGAGGAAGGAGGAGATAAGGAAAGGCCAAGAGGGGATTTGTTAATCTAAACTCGGCCTGCAGTTTGACACTTTCTCTGTTTATTTTGCAGAATCTGAGCGATAACGACCTTCAAAAATTCCCCAAACTTCACGCCCCGTGAGTACTGACAAACTGCTGATTCATATCAAACAGAATGTGTCAATAACAGCTACTGTTTGATTAGAGGTTTTAATGGACCAAGAGGCCAACGGAGAGCTAAAGATGATTTATATGCTATAATACACAAGAAAAGACAGGTGTTCTGTTTCACTGTTCATGAGTCAGAGACATTAATCGTTTTGGTGGAGGGAAGCATATAAAGGTTAACATCTGTGTTAGCTTCTATAAAAAACTTACATTTGCATTGGCTTCCTTAATAGGCTAACATTTGTGATAGCTTCTCCAACACGCTAACATCTGTGTTAGCCTCTTAATCTAGCTAATATGTGGCTAACAACTAAGAAAAGGAAACGAGATGGAGGATATGTGGAGGCAGACAGATTCAAAATGGTTAACTCAGAGTTAGGGAGACATAAACTACATGTAGTTGAACTACATACCTTAACTACAATTTGCTGTAACTTGCTGGTAGTTAAACTACAATAATATTTTGTGCTGCATCAAGTATTTCAACTACTTTTTGGGTCATTTTTTGTAGTTAAACTACTCAATTTACAAACTACAATTTTGGCCAATAATATGAAATATCTTTTTTTGTATATAAAAAAGACCTATATAATATAAATTTTACTTTATTTTTCTTTGAAAAAAGGCATGAAACATGTCTTGACATGCTAAGCCAATGCTGCCTCTGATTGGCTTGCCCTGGCAGCACTCAAATGCTTCACAGAGTGGGTGGGTCTTTGTGCCAAGGAAGGCAGTGCTCATATACCACCAGCACGTCATGGACTTTGAGAGACTGCTCATGTGTCGTGTCAACAAGCGATTCTGCCCTGGCATCTAGTTCTCGTGCTTTAGTGTTAGCGGCTCTGAAGTTCCTGTGATGTTGACCAAAAATTTCAGCTTTTGTTCTTTAAAAAATAAAACTTGAGTTTAGTTGTCTGCTGGCATGTGATTTTTTTGAAGGCTATTATATTTTGTTTCATACACCTGTTGAATGAATTAACACTGAGTTAAATGAGTATAATGAGTATAAGTAGTTGCTAAAGCTACTTTTTTAGCAGTAGTTTTGCAAACTACATTTCTCCAGGGTAAAAATGTAGTTTGTTCAAACTACTGCCAGGCTGAACTACATGTGGTTTTACAAGCTATGCTTGCAAAGTAGCTTCCTCAACACTGGCTTTATGGCATTAGCACATGACATCACGACTTATTAATAGAAGTGTGAATAATCTTGATGTGTCTGTCTGCGTCTCCTCAGGTTGATCTCCAAGATCAGCACTGAAATCAGCAAGAAGGAGGAAAGACGAGGCCTGTTCAGTAAAAGGTCAGTCAGTCATTGTGTCTTTACTGATTTAAAACAAGCTTCACCTTTATTGTCATAATACAAGATAGGATTGTACATTGACATGCAGAAACACAATCACACACAGAACATCCACATGAGGCTGCACAAGCACTCAGCTTAAATGGGCATGCAGTACAGATAATGTACTTTTATAATACCGATGATATTATTAACTAAAGAGGAGTCGACCGTTTGAAATCAACGAGATGTGAAGGTCATGTTGGAAAATAATAATACATTTCTTTCTGTCTGTTTCTCTATCTTTCCATTGCAGAACAACTCCCAAATATCACGAACCAGGTAGGAACTCTTTATTAATTTCATAAATTAAGTACAAACCATCTCAATCTGAAAGCTGAGTGGTGCTTTACAATATTTATGTATATCTCTGTTTGGATTTATTTTCCGTTTCAGGGATCAAACATCTGTTGGTTTATTCATTTTAACAATGGCTTTTATCTGGTTTAGAAAATGAACTAAATGTATTAAATGCAAATTAAAAATGTAAGATATTCATTCAGTATTACACTTTATATTTTGTACTTTATTGCTGTGGTAAACTATTATGTTAAACTATTACTATATGTCACCACATATCTTATATCCCATCCTGTACTATATTTTGGTGATCTGTTATACTGTTATATTACACCATATTTTAAAAACATCATATTTCTGTATTAATACAGACACATGTTTCTAATGTTTGGATGGGAAAATGTCATTTACTCTAATTTACTCTACTAATCTCTAAATCCTCTCTCTGAGGATCAAAAAACGGTTATCTTGGTTGTATGAAATGTAAAAATATATAGATATTAGTATTTCACATGAGAGCTGCTAACGTGTTGATTTATTCTGTGCAGAGACGCCTACGGATGTTCAGGGCTGGGGTGAAGACGAGTTTGTACGTTCATCTGTTTTCTCTCGTTATTTTTCTCTTCCTCTTTCTTTTCTGTCTATTTTAACTGGAAAAACTTGAGTTTAAAATAATTTAATTTTTATTCCTTTATTGGTATTTAAAGAACACACAACAAAAAGTTTACCAATGAATACCACTTCAGACATGAGACAAGAAAAGGCACATTTTTCTGGGACTTGATATTATCTGGCTGCAGTTGTTTATCGAGGTGGTTTAAAGTGTGGTGCTGTGCAGTTATGAGGTTGCTGCCAAGTGTTTTCTTAGTTTCTCCTTCACTTCATCAGGATGATGAGGAGTTTGATGATGACTATGAGAGTCCATACAGCGGTGATGAGGAGGGCAGCGGGGGAGACTACGAGTCCCCAAATGATGACCCAGACGGGGCCAACGACTACGAACCTCCTCCCTCTGAACCTCCAGAGGATATGGTGCGCAATCTGTGCCCCACTCTGCCCATCGGAGACAGCGAATACATAGGTAACCACGAGGGGGGGGGGCTGATGTAGTTGTTATTTTTTGCTGATGGATAGTTGTTAGCATTGTTGTTAGCTCATGGATAGTTGTTAGCATTGTTGTTAGCTCATGGATAGCTAGTAGTTCATGGATACTTATTAGCTCATGGATAGTTGTAAGCATAGTTGCAAGCTCATTGATTGTTTGTCAGCTTATAAATAGTTGTGAGATCATGGATACTTGCTGGTTTATAAATAATGTTAAACTATTGGGTAGTAAATAGTGTTTAGCTTGTTGGTAGGTGAAAGCTTATAGACAGTTGTTAGCTTATGGATAGTCGTTCATTAAAGCTGCAATCTGGAGTTTATAGAAAAAAGTGGACTTTGTCAGAAAATCTGAATGAGCACAGCTCCCAGGTCCCTCCTCTCTGCTGCGCTGCAGCCCTGCCTTCAAAGCCCCTCCCCACAGAGGAGCCTGCTGTGTATGAGCAGGCTTGTAACCAAGGTAACAGAGGAAGCCAGATAACCAAGATGGCCCATTCAAAATCGCAACAACAGCATAAGCCCCGATTGTTCTCTTTCTGACCAATACAACTAAATTACAATGACGAGTGCCTCATGCCGATCACTGTATATATTCCGAGTAACAAACACTATTCCTCACATCGCGGTAGTTACCACGTAATCATTACCTGGTGCAACGCCATGCTGCCTTTCTGAAGCATAAGTAACGTTATTCCTCTAAACCAATTCAGCCACTTCTGAGTGTACTGACCACAAACTAGCGTTACAACTGCCCGGTCACTTGAAAGACACTTTTGCTAAACAGTAGCCATAAAGACAGAGCTAAACAATGGAGTTAGCATACAAGCTAACAAGGTAGATTTAGCAACAAGCTATGTAGCTCGACTGCAACATCGTACAGCCATATGCGCTATTGTGAGTATTACTGTAACTGCCGCTACCATAGCCTTGTGGTTAAAACATAGAATGAAACATACGTCAAGCTTGGGTCCTTACTTGTCCAGAAGAAAAGCAGCTAACTCTGCGTCACTCTTGAGTCCTTATAAATCCCGCAGCTCCCTCCAACTCTGACATGATGCTCCGATATTTATCCTTGTTTTCTCTCTGGCTTGGTCAAATTCTTTGTTTTTACACTGCTATTTTTCGTCAGTCTTCTTATTTCTTCTCTTTGACATGGGCAATGGTGGGGCATTGTTTACACTTTGGGCATGAACATATCTGACCAGGTGGGGGAGGGGCACTGCTCAGTATGCGCTGAGTGAGGGAGAGGGGCTGCCAGCGGTGTATGCAAGAGAGTGATTGACACTTCTCAGACACTCCCCATGGCTCTGATTGGTTGAGTCGGTAACAGTGGATTCTTACAAATCAAATTAGGGCCACTGGGTGGAGCAACAGACAATAATGCCAATTTTAGTATAATAAAAAAAATAGTTACAGGCTACAGCTTTAATGGATAGTTGTTACTGCCCAATTGTTAGCCTATTGATAGTTGTTAATTCATGGATAGTTGCTAGCTTATAGATAATGTCAAGCTATTAGGTAGTAGAAAGTGGTTAGCTTGATTGTAGGTTATAGCTTATAGACATTTGTCAGCTAATGGATGGTTGTTCATTAATGGATAGTTGTTAGCTTAGTGCCGAGCCTAATTGTTAGTTCATTGATAGATGTTAGCATCACCGTAAATTCATGGATAACTGTCAATTTATGGACAGTTGAATTATGGGTAGTCAATAGCTAAAAGACGGTTTCAAGCATAGCTGTTAGCTTATGGATTGTTGATAGCTAATAGACATGGGCTGTGTCTGAAATCACTCACTACTCCCTATATAGTGCACTATAGAGTGACTACGCCATTTTGTAGTGCTGTCCGAATGTATTGTGGGGAATATTATACCCTATATAGTGCACTCAAAGTATCCCACAATGCATCGCGAAAAGTAGTGTACAACTGATGGTCACTAACCAAGCAATATTTACCATCATGCATTGCGCTGCAGACGAATGCATGGAAGTTTCAATTCACGCTTCAACTGCACGGCAGTAGTGACGTCATTAACGGCGCCGGAGTAGTGTCCGAAAGTCCGTGTTTCTTTCTGCCGTTGAGCTCACTATATAGTGCACTATGTTGGATTCACTATGTAGTGACTAGGGAGTAGGGAATGAGTGGGTGATTTCAGACACAGCCATGGAATAGTTATTAGCTTATTCATCATGTTTAGCTAAAGGATAATTGTTAGCTCATGGATAGTTGTCCATGAGCTTACAACTATACTAACAACTGTCAAACTATCCAGGACATGAATAGCTCATGGATAGTTGTTAGCGATAAGCTCATGGATAGTTTTTAGCTCAAGTTTGCTGTTAGCATTGTGGTTAGCTGACACTAGTTAAACTGCCATTGCTGTAAGTATTGCTTAAGTTCTGTACAGATGGCACAGTGCCATTTCCTGGCTAATGGAGGAATAAGCGGTTCATAAACACTGCTGTCATGGTAACCACCAATCATGCGGATTTTCTAAAGGTCCTCACAGAAACTAAAGTCTCATAATGAGATAGAGAAAGGCACTTCCAGGACACTGTAGTTAGCTCACAATAACTCTGTGTGTGTGTGTGTGTGTGTGTGTAGATAACAGGGATAACCATGTGTCATCCAGACGCCTGCCACCTGCTGTCTGTCCCCGGCCTCCAGTCTCCAGCCTGTCGGCACCGTCTCCACGGATGGTGAGTTTCAAACATTTGAATCATTGGTCAACTGTTCACACTGTGTTTCCTTATTTGAGTTAACTAAACCTCTAACTGCCACTCGTAGCCCGGAGAGTCCTCCAGAAGAGATCACTCCCCACACACAGGCGGAAGACCCACAGGAAAACGTGAGTAACACGCAGCTGCAGAAATCCAGTCTGAGTGGAGCTTAATGTATAATATTTGTACCACAATTTATACTGTGTCACCAAGTTTAGTTTTGAGATTTTGTAGGTAAGAAATTAAGCTTATAGATTCCAAATACTTGACTGATTTATAAAAATAGTTGTAATCTGTGTATTTGTTGTTGTATTCAGTTCTTCCAGAGCCGCCACAGATCTTCCGTGATAGCAAACCGGGCAGAGATTCGGGATCCAACCCGTCCCCCGTCAGAGGTAATCCCAAACCTAAAAGGCCCTCTTGTTTTATTCTATTAAATTATGTTTACTTTCCTTTTCTGCTGACAATTTATAAAGAAAATACTCTATCAGCTTTATGTATTGGTTAGATTGCATTACAATAATTCTTTTCAAGTTTTTTTTTATATAAAATAACCTACAGATAAACCATGAAAAAAACATTTGTTAATTACATTTTGGTGCATTCAGGGACCAATTCAATTCATTTATTTTTTTATGTTATTGTAATGTTTGTTATTTCAAGTTCATCACTTTTTGATGATTAATATTTTCCCTGGCAGCAGCTGGCTTCCATAAAAACAGATAATTACAAACAAAAGACCTGTGTTTTAATAATTTAAATGTGATAGATTCCATTTGTAAATATGATAACTGATGTTTCCATCATGATGACATTATAACATTTAGTTTTCTCTGCTTCACAGGACCTCATCGCAACACAACAGTGGACAGGGTGAGCTCTTTGCTTTTAAATAAACTTTAGCAACATGGAAAATTAAAAACAAAGGGACCACGAACATGACCCTGAGGAACTCCACTGTCTTACCACCACATACACTGAAAACTTCATTCTGACTTGTGTTTTTCATTCTTTTCACCTCTGGACTTTATTGTCATAAATTTAAATCTGTGTCTTTCTTACAGCCGGGCACACATCCATGGAGGTAAGTACACAAAACATCCTCATCAGAATCAAGTATTAACCCAGACCATGGCGTAATAAACTTTATCTGTACTTATTTGACTTTTGTTCTAGAGCTAAGATGTTGTTTTAAGGTAGTCTTTCAATTGTCAATATGTGTGTTTTTGTTTGTGTGTTCAGGCCTCAGCCAGACGTTCCTGATCCTCCGACCTGGTCCAAACCTCCTGCTCTTCCTCCGTCCTCCACCTCCATCAACAGGAGCAACTCAGCAGCCAGACCTCCTCCCAACAGGTCAGCACACACAAGTCATTCCTCAAATCACCTTGATGTAAATTATGAAGTTTTTCAAACATAATTGAATTTACATCCAATAAATGTGTTATCTCCAGAATGATTGATTTCATATTCATACATTTATTCAAGTTATTTGATAATAATCCAATTTTATATGTGTTTTTTTTTTTTAGGTTTGATGCGAGGAGAGAGGTAAGTTGGTGTTCTGACAGAATTTTGTTTAAATAGGAAATTATCCTGAATGAACTCATGAATCCTTTTCTTCTTTTCTCTTTTATAAGCAAACACCTGATGAAGGTGAGGGTTCCCTTCCTGTTCTTAATTTAATCCTGCCTCATTTCATATAAATGGCTTACAAAATATTGTTATCCCAAATTATTGAAGTGAGTCTTAAATTCTTCTTCCCTCCTCCAGCTCAGAAACACAACACCTTCCCCCTCCAGAATAAAAGTCTGCCCCCCCGCCCTGGACTTCCTGGGCCCCCCTCAAGACTTGGAGACAGGTATGAAAAAAATAATATCATTGTGTAAGAGCTGGAGGTTCAATTGTTGGTCCCATCAAAATTAAAGTTATCCTGTAGAGTCTTCAATGTTAACACACACTGTATTGTGTCTGGTGATATTTGTCTTACTTTGAATAAATCCTGTAAAAAGTAGAAAAAACAACAGCGACTCTCTGCTAAAATTAATGAAAACATTGTTCACCACCACTACTGCTCAAAACCTCCACAAGGTAGATTAAATAAAATATTTCTTAAAATGAATAATCTTTGTTCCTTTTGTTTGTTTTTTGAGCAGTCTGCCTCCCAACGTTCCCTCTGCAGGATCGCTGCCTCACAGACTACAATCTGGTAAGAAGACATCAACAAAAACATTAAGGGAATAGTTCCAAGGTTTTTGGAAAAATAGGGTTTTATTCCCAAACTCCTCCTTTGATGTTAATCCTACCTGAGTGGGACTTTTCACATTATTTATTTACAGGTATGTGCAACTCAAACTACAATCAAGGTTTGTGTCCACGATTCAGTCAAGCTGTTCAATTCCCCCTTTATTAATCTTTTATGGTTAATTGTTAGATGAGGTGGGTGTGTGGGGACTGAGGGGTCAAATTGTTGTGGTTCTGTGCAAACACTAGAGGGCGCTCATCTACAGAGCTGCTTCATGCAGCAGCAGGTATGTTACTATTAATTAATCCTGTACTGACAGTGTGTGTGTAACTTTGCAGGACCAGACAGACAGTCATTTCGTCCTCCTCCATCTACAACATCACGCACAGAGGTAACACACACACTCACACACTCACACACACACACACACACACACACACACACATACCTACATACATGTTTGTGTTTCTATACTTGTGAGGACCTTCACTGACACTGACCAGAAAATCTTAGCACAATCTTTTGATTGGTCCAGTCCTCATATCACAAAAATGTCCTCATAATGATCGAAATACAATTCATGTAAAACACTTTGTAAACTGTTTTGATGACTTCTGAAAGAAATACATTATTAGTATTATTATTATTATTATTATAATTTTTATTATTGTTATAAGTAGTAGTACTAGTAGTAATAGTAGTTGTAGTGATAGTAATCGTTGTAGTAGTATCAGTTTGGTATTGAATCTGTTTCTTGTTTTTCAATATTAACAGCAGGTGGGGCTATTGTCTTTCTGTTCACTTTCCTGTTGAACTGATCAGTCAGATGCAAGTATAATACTGTGTGTGTGTGTGTGTGTGTGTGTGCGTGTGTGTGTGTAGGAACTGGACCCTTCTTGGTACGTGGGTAAGGTGACCAGAGGTCAGGCAGAAGGATGTCTGAAACGAGTGCACAAGGTAACAAAACAAAGCAGCAAAATAAATGTACAGCACAGTAAATTTTTATGACTTTGCATGCAGAAATCTGAATATATTTTATTTGATAGCTGTCTGAACAAGATAATGTTTGATGTTTTATTTGACACTGGTTTAGAAGTTACTCATATCCTGGAATTAATGAACATAATTATCATTAGCAAAATGCACTTCAAGAATCTATAGAAATAGTACTCATTTTGCAGAATGGTGCCTTTCGATAAGTGTATTTTAAGATTAAGATTTAGATTACTATTGGCTTTATTTCTCCCACAACAAGGAAATTCATTCATAACAACAGCTCCAGAAATAACCAGAAAAGTATATATAAAGTTCAATATAAAATAAATAGAAAAAACAAGATATTCACAGAAAATCACAAGATATTTACAAAAAAACAAACAACTGAGTGGCAAGTGACGTTGATGTAGTGCTCGAGAACAGTCTGATAAATGATCTGTGGGTGTTTTTTTAGTGTATAAATAGAATATATTACATTAATGTGTAAGCAGTATTTGAATATTGTAGCTGGGTAAGATTTATTGAATTCTAGTGATACAAAAAAATGTAAAACTGAACAATTTTTTTATGATTTTGTATTTTTATTTTATGTGAATTTGATGTATACACAGAGCAATGTACATCCTTCATAGTGACAGTATACTTCCTGTTTACATCCCCACAGCATTACAGTAACTGTTGTCCCTAAATAGGGCATAATGTTCCTTTAAATAGAAATTCGACAAAATGTTTTTATTTTGGTCGAGGGGGACTTAAACCCTCAATCTATAGCCTGATATTTTCTAGATGATAGGTAACAAGTAACTCATACTACTGAATAGATAAAGAGCAGTAAAAAGTACAATAGTTCCCTCCAAAATTTAATTTGGCAGGAGTATAAATTAGCGTAAAGTGGAGAGTGAAGTTCTTGAGTAAATATCCACCACTAGTGAAATGGTTTCAGTGACTGATTAACATCAGCGTTTCTGTGACGTCTCTTATGTCTGTCTCTGTTTCTGTGTTAAGGACGGGGCGTACCTGGTGAGGGACAGCACCCGTCAGCAGGCCAATCAGCCCTTCACCCTGATGGTCTTTTACCAGGACAAAGTCTACAACATCCAGATCAAACAGCAGAGCCAGCACTTTTTGCTCGGAACCGGACTCAAAGTCCAGGAGGTAAATATGACACTACTGAGCAGAGGTATTTAGAAGAAGTAAAGTACTATAGCTCTTTCCAGTGATCGTCCATTCACAGTTTATCTTAGTAACAATGTGTGTGTGTGTGTGTGTGTGTGTTTGCACATGCTGCAGTGTGATTATTGTTAGAAATGGTTCTAAGTAGGTTGTAAGTTGATGTTACTTTAAAGAACAATATGTAAGAATTAGCCATCCATCAATTTATACTCAAAACCAATAGGGGGCAGCATATCACCAGAGTAACGGCTAACTGCTGCTGACTGTAGCTTCCGTTAGCCATTTAGCACAGTAAGCAGTGCAGCTAGCAGTCAGGACTGTGAGCCCCTAGCACAGTGTTGGTGTTTAACATGGGTTGGCTGGTTAGCAATGCTACCTTCTGTTGATATCTCTGCAAGACAAAACATAGACGTCATAACATCAAAACTGTTATTTCTTCTCATCAGTTGGTGATTTTAGTTAAGTTTTGAATGTTTTACACCAAAATTCTTACAACGCAAGAAGTTACTGTAGGATTCCGTTAGCTAACAACTAACACATCAACTGTGTGGAAGTTGGTCCTGGATACCTGGAGATGCTAAAGGGAGAATTTTGGGGATTTGGGGAAATTTGCACTCCAACGAGCTTCATAGGAAAAACTATTAACTGTGTGTGTGTGTGTGTGTGTGTGTGTGTGTGTGTGCACGCGCAGACTTTCCCGTCAGTCAGTGGCATCATCTGCCATTACTCCCAGTCTCCTCTCCTCCTCATCGATGCCAAAAACCGTGGCTCCGCTCAGCAAAACCAGTGTCTACTCTCTGACCCGGCTGGATACTACATGACGGGACAGAACTGGTCCTGATCGGATAAACCATATCACACCGGATGAGTCAAACTAAACCCAACAGGCAGAATTGAGCAGTTATAAAAAAAAAATTTGAAACCTGGAGTTTATTTTCTGGCCTTTTTGCACATGTTGCTTCATTTGCTTATTTTAGTTTGCATTCACAGACCACAGCTTCCAGGTTTGTGTCGGCTCTCTGTTCTTGAGTTTAAGGATTTTGGAAAAATAAACCATTTAAGCTGAGTGGAAAAGGTTTTAATCTTGATTTTTGTATGATGCTACTTCCAGCACACAATATTGGATGAATATATGTTTTAGTTAAAGTATTCCACATTCAAACTGTGCACGTTTATGGCTAAAACTCTCCCAGTCCTGTGTTCAGCTGAGCTTCATAAAGCCAGGTTTCATGATTGTATTACCAGCCTCCATTGTTCATACTTTGCTTCTCTATATTCAGTCTGGACATTTTTAATCAGCTGTAAATGTTTCAGATTCAACTTTGTTTCCTCATTAAAACATCATCAGAGCATCACCAGTGTTGTGTTCTTCTCAAACAGAAGTATGACTTCTGTCATATTGTTTTTCTTCATCGTCATATATGCACTCATATCTATCATACCTACCCAATTAATAGAGCAATTTTTAAGATATAACCACATTCGATGTTACTACTTCTTGAGAGTACAATGTGAAAATATTCTGGCTCCAACACAGTTTTAAATCACCTCCATACTGTATACCCTGTTGTCAAATTGAACTCTGCTGGTATCGTAGCCTCACGGCAGCTGACAGGTCCACTTGGCTCTACGGCTAACTGAGCTACTTACTAATTGCAGCTAGTGGCTACAGCCAGAGATAGCTACAGCAAAGAAAACTGAGCAATAGTGAGCCGCTGTATTTTAATGTTGTTTCTGAGGCGGTAAACAATGTAAAAAAAAACAAACATAGACACTGATTTATAGGTTATTGATGTGAAAATGAAAGCCTTCAATCCTCCTGAACCAAGAAGACTCTATTTGACAGTTGAAGGTGTTGTTACAGTGTAAGTACACATTAAGTGCAGCGGCACCTTCCCCCATAATCCCAGTCATCTGTCAGTTATATTTCAGACTGTGTGTTGTTTTGTCTGCATAGTCCACGAAGGCACCGCAGGGCGAAGATTACTGCTGCCATCGCCAACTGTCATCACACACACATACACACACACACACACACACACACACACACACAGGTGTGAATTACTTGAGGTTGAGACTGTCGTCGTTGGCAGAAAGTGAACTGATAAGAAATCTGTCTGCTTCAGTCAGACATGCTGATGTTGAGCTTCTGAGAGTTTTAGATTAAAGGTGAGACTTCGGTTAAAGTGTGTTCATCTCATTTAGTTTAAAGCTGGAGGCTCCAGGTTGCAGTAAATTGTTACTGTTAGACGCATATATGTTATCAGTAGATTATTATGATTCATGCACTAATGTAAAGGCAGGTGGAGCTTATTTTGGACTATCTTGTACAATACAATACTGCCAATTATTTTCTCCTGTAAAAATTTTGAAAACAGTTAAAAATGTCTTCACAGGGACCATGAGCCGAATGAAAAGCAACAAATCTTCACATTATCCGTTAATTTAATTTAATTTATAACAAAACCTATTTTATAAATTCCTCATATACTTTGTGCTAAATTTGTAAAGTAACTAGTAACACCAGTTAAGACAGACCCCTCAGAATTTAAAGTTGACCATTTTTGTAGCGCCACCTTTGATTCTTTATTCTTTGTTTAACCCCTTAAGGAACACTGTTCCAACATAGGAACACCCTTGTGTTTGGACGGAAACCAAGACCTGTGTTCCAACCTCTGTAACTCTGTGTCAGTATGTCATAGAATCACACTTACACTAGAACAAACTTGAGGGTGTTACCTTTCCAATGGTACCAAGCACATCCCTGAGTCTCAAACTATGTGGGAGCTGTCATGCTTTTAATTTTGGTATGTCATTTTGGAAAAAGAACCTTAAAATGGGGGTGTTCACTAAGAGGTTAAATCCTCTTCAGCTATTTCAAAGTGGTCTCTGCTCTTCTCAAGGCAAAATAGTAGTCAATTATAAAAGTTAGAAAATGATTGCAATAATTCTTGATATAAAATGAAAACAAACACAAAATTAAAAGCGAAACAAAGCAAGAAATAAAGAAAAGAAAATTCTATAAAAAAATTTGAAAAATGACAAACGTAAAAAGTATATCTGTGTAATACATTAAAATATAAATGTTACCATCATAAAGTGTGTGCGTGGACATGAAGGTAACTATGTACATTTACTCAAAAACAGTTTGGAAGTGCTTTTACTTCACTGGAGTATTTCCATTTGTTGCTACTTTATACTTCACTTTGCTACATTTTGGAGTTAAATATTGTCCTTTTAACTATTATTTTATCTGCTATAAGATCTTTTTTTTTTAACTATAGAAAAAACAAACAGTGATACTGATAATCAGAAAAAAACGGAATATCGGATCTGATAATGAACCAGGCTGATAATTAATCAACCATTAGTCTAAAGTAAATACATACAAATATATGTATAACTTACTTTTACTTGTACATTTGTTAGTTAAATATGTCTTTTGCCAGAAAATTACTTTTGATACTTATGTAGCATTTAATATCAGACACTTCTGGACATCAACTCAAATACTTTTTGTATGTATGACGTTACTTTTACATTTACCAAAGTAAAATTTTAACACAATACCTTGACTTTTCTTGACTTTTAATTTTTGGGTACTTTACACAACACTGGTTATACGTCTGACAAAAGCTTCTGTAATGCTACTTTATTGCAAAAGAAGTGTGGTGTTTTAATCCAACCCTCAGAGCAAGTGTAACATGTTTACAACAGCTAAGAACAAGTAAACCATTACGGAGTGATAACTTTTTAAAGCTGCATGTTTATAGAAGATAATTCAGACTCACTCAGAACAAAGATGTCCTTTAAATCATTTATTCTATCAACATGCAGCCTTAAACCAAAGCATTAACATCTGACATCACTGTTTGATGAGGATTGAGTTGTTAATGAGAATAAGGTAGACATGCTGACTGTGTGTGTGTCTGTGTGTTGGCGGGGGGGGGGGGGGGGGGGGGGGGGGTTGAAGGACAATAGTTTTGGGCGACACCTCAAACAGCAGCTGATGGTCTGTTGGTCTGTTTGTTGTCTGCAGAATCTCTTCTAAAACAGATTAAGTTTCACTTTCTGCTCTGAGGGAATCTGTTAAACACACTCTGAGTCAGCACATGTTAAATCAACTTGAACACCCGATCTGAGATCAGAGAGGAAAATCACTGGGTTAATATTATTTTTAAGTATATTAAACCATTCACACTGACCCCCTGCAATAACACTTTATATGCTTTCCTCAAGGCAAATAAAGACCAGCTCCTTCTGTCTGTTTCTTGGGGTTATATCTGGATTGTGATGTTCATTAAAAAGAGAAAACCACAAAACAGGAGCTTAGGGCTTTGTGGAGAGAAAAATAACACACTAGTTATAATAGAACTGCTTTTGGTGTTTTTGGTCGTGTTTTTTAAATTGAGTTTGGTAAGGCATGGAATGTAAGCTTGTCAAGAAATGTCCCTATAATCATACCAGCTCCCCAGAGTGATGTTCTTGTATTCTGAAGTGAGTCTCTGAGTGTATTAATTCTGCTTCATTTTGTCAGCTCAGTGTAAAAGTTTAGCCTACTTTTGGAAAATGGATTAAGTCAAAATGTTGCTAATCTGATAGATGCTAACATGCTCCCACTGTAGACCTGTTCATCAAATTCTCTTTAGAAACACATATTTGTCTCCATTTGTTTACACCGAGTCAAATTGCCTTCATTAAAAGTATGCCGAATTAGGTCTAAGCTGTTTCTGTTTGCAGTGCACTCATGGTTGTTCAGACAGCTGTCACTGGGTAGCTTTGATACTCAAGAAAACTTGAAAACGTGAAGATTCTGAGGCAAGTTCTGGCTTATAAAAGCGTCTTTCTTTCTCAGATTTTATTCTACAATGGACAAGTCTGATGTTGGTTTTTGATGTCATGTGATTCAGGGAATTATGACTTCATGATAGTGATGGCAAGCTCTGAATTGTCCTTCTTCAATGAACTCTTGGTGGATTTATGGACGTTAATTCTGGGTGGACAATGTAATTATATCTTTGCCTGTAGCCACCAGCTGCAACAATGTAGCCACTGAATGATAACAACATCCCTTTGTGTCTTAAAGGTCGATAAGAATAGAAAGATCTTTATGATGTTATTTATAAGTCACTTGTGACAAAATCGTCTGCAAAATAAAAAGATAAATGATTCATAATGTGTGTTTGATGAACACTCCAAGGTTGTGGGTGGCGTGACCAAGAGTTTAGACGGTTTGTTTTATGTTCAGTGTTTAGAATCACTGTTGAGTCGATGTAACGCTCTCAAACTGAAAAGTTGAAAAGGTTCTCAATCACTCATTTATCAAGCTGTGTGTGTGTCTGTGTGTGTCTGTGCATGTGTGTGTGTGTGGAGACATACCTCAGCATGAAATCCTCAGGCTCTAATCTGCTTGAGGGGAGGAATTCAGCCTAGTCTTATTCAAATCAACCCACTACACACACACACACACATACCATGCATACACATGCATGCGAATTTGTGTGTGAGACAGCACAGTAGCCAATCAGCTTGCCCATGGGTGGAGCAGCAGAGTATAAATTTCTCAGGTGGGCAGCAGGTGAACAGAGCACGACAGGTGCAGGAGCTGTGTGTAGCCTCTAGAAACACACACACTTATTTAAACAAACACACCCACTTCTTGGAACTGAGCAGAAGAGGACGTCACCTCAAAGACAAGACAGGAAAGTGAAGGCAGAAACACAGGAAGGACTAGAAAACCAGCATGGCTTCCTTTGTCCTGGAGCAGGGTCTGTCCCCACCTCTGTGCGGACGCTCTCTGCCCCAGCAGGAGCTCCCATCCCTGGGCCTCCATTCAACTGACTTCAGCCTGTACAGCCCTCCAGCTCCTCCTGAGCACAGCCTGTCTGTGCCACAGTGGCTCCCACCGACCAACCACAGCGATCCCTCCCTCTGCAACCGAGACCTGGGCCCCCTCTCTGGGATCACAGGAGGCCCAACAGGAGGCCTCGCAGGACTCCCGCCAGTATTCGGAGGCTTCTTCCCTCATCTCTACAGCAACCCCTGGTTCTCCATGTCCAACCCAGATGAGATGCTGCGCCTGGTCCGCCCGCCGTACTCCTACTCTGCCCTCATCGCCATGGCGATACAAACTGCACCCGAGCAGCGGCTGACACTCAGCCAGATCTACCAGTACGTCACCAACAACTTCCCCTTCTACAGCTCCAACAAGGCTGGCTGGCAGAACTCCATCCGCCACAACCTGTCACTCAACGACTGCTTCCGGAAAGTTCCTCGTGACGAGAACGACCCAGGTGAGACAAACCACACCTGAGTTGCTTTATCCATTTTACCACACAGCCAATGATTCCAGTTCATTTTTATAAACAAAAGTAGCCAGCAAAGAGTTGAAACCAACTCTTTAGTGTTGACTCATTTATTACAGGAAGTAGGCGCTGCTGTTTTATATGTTTAAAAACAAATGACCCTTCACAATAAGGTCAAATACTTCTTTTATTGTGTTTTTAAAACAAATTATTGTCAAGCCAAACTCCATATACATTCTTTTTCAAACAAGTTATTTCAGACTGGTGGAACAACAAAACAAAAAAACAAGCAGCATCAAAAAAGCTGGTTCTGTTTCTACCTACCATATTGGATTGTGATATTAAATAAAATGTTAAAACCAAATAAAGGAGCTCAAGGCTTTCTGAAGAATTGAATATAGTTTAAACTGACCTGCTTATGCAATATCATGTGTAAACAAATTAAGTATTTTTGAAGGGAGTTCAGTATTGTAGAAACAGGTGTTTAAATCACATCTGTACTTATTGTTTCTGGACATTTAAAGCTCCTAAATTGAGTTTTTCTTTCATGTTCTGGTGGAAAGAGAAGAAAAGTAGTTGCTGCTTTGTTTCTTTAATAACCTTTATCTTCCTCCTCCTCCTCCTCCTCCTCCTCCTCCTCTCTGCAGGTAAAGGAAATTACTGGACTATCGACCCAAACTGTGAGAAGATGTTTGATAACGGAAACTTTCGCCGCAAGAGGAAGAGGAAGGCTGATGACGTGACCGCTGACAAGAAACCTTCCTCCCCCTCCTCTTCCTCTTCCTCTGACTCCTTCTCATCAGAACCAAGTCCTAAAATTCCCAACATGCACTGCAGTAGTGGTAGTAACAGCAGCACTGAGTTCCCCGCTCTCTCAGACACTAGCTTCAGCAACTTCATGTGTCAACCCCAGGACTCCTTCTTCCCCCTTCCCCCTCCTCCTCCTCATGCCAGCTCCCCCTCGCTACACATGCAGGTACCGGGCCATGCCTCCCCTCCTCCTCCTCCTCCTCCTCCTGTTCCTCAGGGATACATCTCCTCTTACTCCCCCGGCGCAGTTGTTCCTCAGTGGGACACCTGCAGCTCCTCACCTCCCCTCCATCACTCCATCACACCTCCTCCTGCTCCATACCCCTCCTCCCAATCAACTCCTCCCCATTTCTCCTCCCTCCTCTACCCTTATGCCGGCTCTCCCCCACTCTACGTCGACTTGCAGACAGCGTCCTGTCTTCAGCCAGAGCTCCAGGAGGCCCAGCAACTGCAGCAGCTTCAGGCCCAGTGTGAGCCTCTCTTCTCTGGAGGCTTTTCTGACCCTCTGCCCCTCGACTCTCTGGTTCTCCCTCAGTGACACAAACCAGATAGTGACAGCTCCAGAGAACATTATATGTTTACACCGAGAACTGATGATGTATTTCAAAGTTTTTACAATGTCTTCATGTGAATGTTTGGTTGAATTCAAAGCAGCCAGAGTGTGAATGTTCCTATTTATCTTTTTTTTTAAAAGGGGGGGGTGAATGTTTCATGTGTACATATAAGTCTAATGTATTTAATGTTTGGAATAAAAAAAAAAACAGTTCAACACATTTTGAAAACTGTTTCCTCTTTTTTCTCAAATGTAATCATCTATATAAATTAAGTACCTGCACCTTTACTTTTTTATCCTGAGCAGATAGACGTTTACATGATTTTAGAATTGTAGTTGAGTTTTCAGCAAATATTGTAACTTTTTTTGACAGCCAACATCAATGTTGGCTTTTCCAACAGGCTAAAATCAAGCTGAGCTTCTCCAACAGGCTTAAAACAATGTGAATTGCAACAATAACCCAACATCAAGCTTAGCCTCTCCCACAGGCTAACAGCAAGGTTAGCTTCTTCAACAGGCACTAATCATACTTAGCTTCCCCAACAGGCCATAACCAAGTTTAGCTTGGCTGACATCAGTGATAGCTTCTTCAACAGGCTAACACCAACATCAGCTTCTCCAACAGGCTAACTTTCTAGGTTAGCTTCTCCAACAGGCAAACATCAAGCTTAGCTTTTCCCACAGGCTACCAGCAAGGTTAGCTTCTCCAAAATACAAACATTAAGGTTAGCTTCTCACACAGGCTAACATCAAGGTGAGGTTCTCCAACAGGCTAACATCAATCTTTACTCCCCCAGCTGGAAAAAACAGCACAGACCAACACAGACCAACAGACCAGAATCTTGTTGGTGACTGGTCAACAGCAAGACCAGCATATGTTGTGTTTTGGTGCTGGTCTGTGCTGGGTTTTCCAGCAAGGTCTCCCACAGGCTAACATCAAGGTTAGTTCTTCCAAAATGCAAACATTAAGTTTAGCTTCTCACACATGCTAACATCAAGGTTAGCTTCTCCAACAGGCTAACATCAAGGTTTGCTTCTCCAACAGGGTAACATTAATGTTAGTTTTTCTAACGAGATAGCGTTAAGGTAGCTTCTCTAACAGGCTTACATCAAGTTTAGCTCCTCCAACAGGTGTAAATCAGTTGCACTTCATGAAACAACCAGGTTGTATGTTTTAGGTCATTTATCACAGGATTAAGTTACTTTCAAAGCTAACAGAATACAGAGTAGAGTTCAGTGACGAAAGAATCTTGAAAATGTCTAGTTGATGATGTTGTGGTGATGTCAGGAAGATCTCTCTGTACTCTGACTGTATCCTCTTGTTCTCATTAGTCTGAACTCCACAGCTGAACTTTACAAGTTTGAACGTGAGTCTAAAGTCATTAATTCTCTGCAGTGAGAAATTCTTCTTATCTCCTCACTTGAAAACTCTTCCCACGGAGATTGAACTGCTGGCAGGGGATAATGACATCAAGCAAACAAACAGTCATGCTGTGGTTAATGGATCTGCTGAGTCATGATATCGACAAAGAGGAAAACCTTGTATCTGTCTGTTTGATTTAGTTTCAGTGATTCAGCAGTAACCTGTGCAGGATGAGTTGACAGCAGAGATGATGACGCAGATTACAGCTCTGAATGTTTAAGTCAGCAGATCCCACAGACTGACACACAACCAGAGCTCAGATTTCCCACAGACAGTGAGCTGATGGCAGATAAAACTATTCTGTGGGAAAGAAGAAGTCCATCTCCACCTGATCTCAGGTCAGAACACTTCTCCACAAAATGTACAGATGCAAACAGCTGCAGTGCAAAAACATAACTTATTTTTATCAGGCTAACATATGTTGGAGTGAAAAATATCATATCTGATCCACTGGCACAATGTTTCTTTGCTAAATGACCTAAACGATTTATCGTTTAATTTTGTGTTATCAGCCTAATTGATCAATTGATTAATTGATTCTTCACTATCAGCAATGATAGGAATAAAAACACTAAAAATGCAACTAATTACATTTACAAGTACTGCACTTAAGTACAGTTTTTATGCAGTACATGCATACATGTAAATATGTGTATGATTTACTTTTATTGTAGTTTTGATACATTCAGTGTCAGGTACTTAACGACTTTAACTCAAGTACTGACCTATGGGTGACTTTTACTTTTATCAAAGTAATGTTATAAATGATATCCTTTTTTAATTAAGCATGACTTTTGGGTGTGATTTACAACACTGTGACATACTAAGTCATAATTTTGACTTAAAATGTCAGCCACAATTATAATTAGCTTTGAATGTATCTTTTTGTAAATGGGCTTCTGTATTGTTCAGGCAGTTCACATAAAACAACATGCAAATAAAAACAATCTGAACATTCAATCAACTTGAGTCTTAAAAATTGTTTTAACAAATTTTTTTAACAGAATTTTTTCTCAAGTTTTCTGCCAATGACAATACAATCTCAACTCAGGGTTCACTTATCTGCATATTCTGGAGCTTTCGAACATATCACAGTCTTCGCAATGAAACGTGGCCTTGAGCCCTTGTTATTTATTTATTTATTTTTTTTAAATATCATCACTAAAAATGTACTCAAAAAAATTTTTACTCATCATGCAGAAGTTGTTAAGTAACAAGAACTTTATCATTTACAGTGGACATTCACAAACTAACCAGCAGTTAATATGGGAGATCCTGCTTAATGAGTGGTTTTACTTTCTGTACTTGAATATTTTGATGATCACACTGAAAGAAGTTTTTGAATGTAAACCTTTTTTAAATATATTTTTTCTCTGTTGTATATGTACGGAAGAGGATTAGGGCCACATGTGAATTTTTTTTTAGTTCTGACTTTAAAGTCAGAATTCTGAGAAAAAAGTCAGAATTCTGAGAAAAAAGTCAGAATTCTGAGATTAAAGTCAGAATTCTGAGAAAAAAGTCAGAATTCTGAGAAAAAAGTCAGAATTCTGAGATTAAAGTCAGAATTCTGACTTTTTTCTCAGAATTCTGAGATTAAAGTCAGAATTCTGACTTTTTTCTCAGAATTCTGACTTTAATCTCAGAATTCTGACTTTTTTCTCAGAATTCTGACTTTTTTCTCAGAATTCTGAGATTAAAGTCAGAATTCTGACTTTTTTCTCAGAATTCTGAGATTAAAGTCAGAATTCTGAGATTAAAGTCAGAATTCTGACTTTTTTCTCAGAATTCTGAGATTAAAGTCAGAACTCAAAAAAAATTTACATGTGCAGACTTCTGACTTTATTCTCAGAATTCTGACTTTTTTCTCAGAATTCTGACTTTAATCTCAGAATTCTGAGAAAAAGTCAGAATTCTGACTTTAATCTCAGAACTCTGAGAAAAAAGTCAGAATTCTGACTTTAATCTCAGAATTCTGACTTTTTTCTCAGAATTCTGACTTTTTTCTCAGAATTCTGACTTTAATCTCAGAATTCTGAGAAAAAAGTCAGAATTCTGACTTTAATCTCAGAATTCTGAGAATAAAGTCAGAATTCTGACTTTAATCTCAGAATTCTGACTTTTTTCTCAGAATTCTGACTTTTTTCTCAGAATTCTGACTTTAATCTCAGAATTCTGACTTTTTTCTCAGAATTCTGACTTTAATCTCAGAATTCTGACTTTAATCTCAGAATTCTGAGAAAAAAGTCAGAATTCTGACTTTAATCTCAGAATTCTGACTTTTTTCTCAGAATTCTGACTTTAATCTCAGAATTCTGACTTTAAAGTCAGAACTACAAAAAAAATTCATGTGTGGCCCTAATCCTCTTCCGTATATATGAGTACAAGAATGAGTAAGAATGAGAATGAGTAACACCTCTGGTGTTGTATAGTGGACTAAAAAGAGCAATATTTTATTCTGAGCTGCAGTGAAGTAGAAGTGTAGTAAAGTACTTTGATAATATATTATACAATTGCGCTGACTTAAATTATATTTAGAACCATTTTATTCTCGAACATAATTACTATTTGTATAGCTTCCATGTAAATTTGCATTGTTTAATTTGGAGTAATTCAATGTATTTGTATTTTTTTCAGTTTTAATCTTTTGGTTTAACATTATTTTATTCTTGGTGTCCATTTCATTTTAATGACTGTTATGGTTTGATCTTAAATATTCTATTGTTTATTGTTGCAATGTATGTCCTGTATGTATTTTCTTTTTATCAGTCATTGTTTGTTTTGGTCTTTATTGTCTCAGTTTTGCTTTAAGTCACTTGGGCTGTGTGTTTGTATGAAAGATGCTGTATAAAATGTTTTTGATTTTTAGCATTTTGCAGGTTAATCATTCAATATGAATGTAAACATACAGATGTTTTTCTACTCAGATTTCTAAGGTCTATTTTTATGAGGACGGGTACAGACACACATCACAGCAGCTATAGCCTCGACTCATGAGCAATGACTACAAGGAGCTCCAATTGTTATTAATGGATCAAACAGGTTTAAATTGATGTTAATGTCCTGCCTGTGTGTGTGTGTGTGTGTGTGTGTGTGTGTGTGTCTCCATGCTGCGTGTTTAGTCATCATGTCATCCATTGATGTGTATGTGATGGTAAACAGACGGCACACTCTGGCTGACTGATGCCATCAACTGATCAATACTGCTGAAAGACGTCTGATCAAGCCCATCTGTTTACACACACAGTTAGGAGTGTGTGCGTCTGTGCATGTGTGTGTGAGATTAATGGATGAGGTCAATAGCAGCGTAAGTGTGCCGTTTGTTTACACTCCACACGTCCTCAGACAGGTCCACCCTCAGGAGACACACACACACACACACACATGCATACACACACACACACACACACGCACGTGCGCGCGCACACACACACACACAAACAGATTATTGTGTGTGTCATCACAGACAGCTGAAACTAATGATCTGTATTGTCACAATAAACACAAAGACACTGAGGAGTGTGTGTGTGTGTATGTGTGTGTGTGTGTTTGTGTGTGTGTGTCTGTGTGTGTGTATGGGGGTGGGTAGGTGTGCTAAATGTCAGGAGTCAGACACACACACAGACAACTGTTTTCTTTTTCAGTTTTATAACAGTTTTCATAAGCAGTAGTGGAAAGAAGCTACGTACATTTACTCAAGTACTATGCTGTGGTTAACTTTTTTAGCACTATTTTACAAAACAGACACGTTTAGTTTATATTTTTGATATTTTGCTGAAGGTAAATTTTGAATGCAGGAGTTTTACTTATAACTGAGTATTTCAATTATGTATTTCTACTTTTACGCAAAAACATTATTTGAATACTTTTTCTACTAGTCAATTTATAAAGTACAGCATGTGATATTAAGTAAATACTTCTGTACTTCAGTTGTACTTCTACTTTACTACATGTCAACAGTAACTTGATTAATATTTTAATTATGAAGGTTTCGCTTTAAGTATTATTTTTAAAGTGTAGTATTATGAAGTGTAGCAATGACATATTTTTGTAGGCTAATCCAGAAGTCAGCATTTCTCTGGTTTCCCTAACAGAAAGCCTATGGGATTTTTTTAATTGGATATTTGGAGCAAGATAATCTTCACAGATGAACACCGCTTTTACAATTTTGTGAAGCGGAAATTAAATCTCTAGAAGTAAACAGCTGATGTTAGGCTATAAACAGACTATATCACAGTCACTTGACTTAAATGTCACCACCACTAAGCGTCTTACTACACAATTACTATACAGGTTTTCTATAATCGGATCAATGCACAGTTTGTAAAGTTAGAGTTAGAGAATAGTTTGTAACAAAAGGCAGCCTGTAAAGACGGACTACAGAGTGAGATGACTGTCCTTGTTCGGTGTGATGGCGTTTAATGTCCCTGACAACCTCTGTAGTGTCATTTAGCCACTTGTTATTAACCACCATTTTTAAGACACCTAAGTACTTTACAATTCAACTGTGGGACATTTAATAATGTGTTTATGTTGTTAAACAAAACATCTAAAGATCTTTAGCCTGTGTGACCACAGACCTTATTTCAGGCAGTTAACTGAAAACCAATTTTAAAAACCCATTGACTTTTACATTGACAGTTGACAAAAACGCAAACCAATTTCCAGGTTTTAGGACTCATTACTTCACCACTCTATACTGCACCATTGTTAGTATTACATACTGAAAACCTGGTAATTTAAGGGAATTTAAAGATGTTTAAAGATGTTTTGAGGCAGGGTTTAGTTTTGGGGAGTTGGATAAGGTTCCAACAGTTTATTGGATCCTCAAGTGGATACCTAAGTCTTTGGCTTCTTAAGGAGGAACTTTAATTTCCTTGAGAGGCTCAGTTCACCTGAAGTTTGTTTTGGGAAGTTTGAGGGACACCTAGTAAGGGTTTCAGAGTTGGTTTCAGCAGTAAGTCAGTAAATGAGTTACCAGCGCAATTTTAAGAGGATTCAGAGTTCCCTGACAGGATTTAAGTTTCATTAAGGGGGTTAGATCTAGGGTTAGGGCTAAGCCCTTTTTAAGGGATCTCAGAGCTCCTTGAGAGTTTTCTCCGACTTTTTCAAGAGGCTTCAGAGTTCTTTAAAGGTGTTTCACTGTCCCATGGGGATGGTTTAGATAAAAACCTTTAGGTGGGTCCAGTGTTGCATGGGATTTTCCTTGTGGGTTCCTGGACCTAAATGTTTCCAGGGCATCTGAAGATCCTTAAACTGGTTTAGGGTCCATAGAGGGGTTCGCGAGTACACTGGGCCCCAATATTTTGAAGTTTCAAGGAATTCTTACAGTGAGATCCTTCAGGTGGTTTCACAAGTCTGAGAGTTCTCAGAGCTACTTGAAAAGGAAGAATTACTTTATCAATGTAGCTGCCACATAGTCAGTTAGAGGTCTGGTGCCTTTCCCAAGGGCATCTCAGTAGTGCTCAGGACTTGAACAGGCACATCTCTAATCGACACATGGTCTGTGTTGAACTTGAAATGACCTATATCCTAACCAAATTCATATGGATTAAGCTACTGATGCCCCTACTTTTGGAGGATTAAGAGATCCTTAAAAGGGATTTAAAGTTCCAGGAGTGCTTTAATTAGTTTTCACAAGCTTTGTCTGCCTGTTTTTAAAACAAATCCTTTATTTAAATTGAAAGTGTTTTGAACATGATTTATGTTTGCCCTAAAAAGAAACCAAACACTGGTTGGCCAGGTGTTGCACTAAACCTAAACCAAGGCAAAAACTAAAACTGAGGCTGTGGCGGGAGCAGGGGTTCCTGTATCTGTTTGGCCCCTGGCCCAATAGAATTTGAGTACATCATTGTGGTTGGTGGCTTACTAGTTCAAGAGGGCTTTAACTAGGTCTCAAGGGTCACAAAAAAAGTTCGTTGATACTTTGAAGCCAAATCTACCTGATCTACATGTGACTGGATGAGTAAAATTCCACAATATGGCAAATAAAAGTGTGTTGATGAACTGTCAGAGCAGGTGTAGTGAAACATTGAGCAGGAATCCTTCAGCCCATGGACATGAAAAGAGGAAGAAACAGGAGGTTTTCTGAACAGGTTCCTACTGATTGTAGATTCCTCCCCCTCTTCTATCTGTCCTGTTCAAACTTGTCGTCATAATCTCTCTCCCCTGTGATGTTCATAAACTCCTGTCAACTCTGAGCCTGAGGCAACAGAAACTTTCCACTACTGACACACAGCCCGACAGACAGACAGGCAGAAAGACAGACAGGCAGGGAGAGGGTAAAAATTACAGGAATGATCGAGGAAAGACAGTTAAGAGAAAGGTTTGAAGCAATTTTGGACCATTTTGATGGGTTCTATAGGTGCCTGAGGTACATATTTCTCAGAATGTATTGAACTAATTTGTATTTAGGGTCCTTAAAGGATTTTAAAGTACATCAGAGTGAATCACAGTTCCTTGAGGGAGAGTTTTAAGGGTTTCTTTTTGGAATTTTGTCAAGTTATTGAGGGGTTTTTTGGGGGAGCTTTGGGGGCTTTGGTCCCTGGAGAGGTTCCAGTAATGCTGGTGTTACCAAAGAGGGTTTTGAGGTTCCTTCTGTCTTTAAGGAGGTACCACCTTTAGGGAGATTCATTGTTTGTTGGGGGAGTTTTGGGAAGTTACAGGTCTTCTTGCAGGGTATTCCAATATCTTTGAGTCAGTAACAAAGTTCATGAATGAGAAAGATACCACTGATACTCTTGATAGGGTTCTGTGAAGCCCTGGAAAGGTTGGAAAGGGACCAGGGTGGGGTATTTAAAGAGGTTCTTGGGTACTTAGGTGGTTTTAGGGGATCATTGGCGTGATTTGGTCACTTAAGTGGTACCAGCAATGCATATGTGGTTCCTGTTTGGTTTTTGGGGTTCCTTTAGTGTTCTAGGAGCCATTGAAGGGGAGTTTCATTTTTCCTTGAGGGCGTTTTAGGAAGTTCCAGGTCCAGGGTGTCAGGGATATTCCAATGTCCTTGAGGTTTATGTGGAACTTTATGTGGTTTTACCTGTGTTTGAATATGTTTTAGCATTCCAGGAAGATGGTCAACAGCAGGGATAGCAGAAATGGTCCCTGCGATTCCTGGAGTCGTCCGCAGGGCACCTTAATCCACGTCTGTCTCCTAAAATATGTAGTCTATTAAAGACATAATATTAATCATTTAATGGTAAACTGAGCAAACATGTAGCCCTCCAAGGGCTCCAAGGGACCTTGAAGGTTTTGCAGAATAAACCACACTGTCTAGTTCTGACCAAAACCTTATTAATAGGTAAAAATGTATGGTGAGCTGCCCTGATGGTGCCTGAGAGGGCAAACAAAGACGTCCCAGCAGAGAGATGGTGATTTTTGGGGGTTAAACTGGATTGGATGTGTATTCACTGTAACGGACGCGACAGGAAACATACGGGTCGTCTTCTTTAAACCCGTCAAGGTACCAGCATGACAAGCCAACCCCACTCACCTGTGACAACATTCACATCTTCAAAATGTATCTCCTAGCACTCCAATCTGAATTTTAAGTTTGGATTTGTAACGCAGAAAACATTTTGAACAATGAGGTGAGATATTGATTTGTAGTATATAGTATTTTCAGACAGAAAAAAAAGTCTGGAAAAAAAGTTGATTGAATGGATGTGAAATATCTCATGTTGGTGATGATGGTCGTTTCTGTCTCAGGTGTTTTCTTTGCTGCAGGCCTCAACACACACACACACGCGGTCTTTCTGTCTGTCTGTCTGTGTATATAACGTTATGCAAATGTGAGGCCAGCCGTCAGCCCGGCGGTTAGCGGTTCGACCACACACACACCACAGCAGCTCTGTCAGTCCTGACTGCTGATGTGCCCTTGAGCATCTGACATGTCTCATTCATAAGAGATTTTACTCACATCATGCGGGAAGTGCCCCTAAATTATGCCTACAGTCGGCCATCATGAATACCATTGGTCAATAATTTTCCCCTGGTTTTACTGGTATAGATAAAACTAAATTAATGGTACACTGGGGTTTATGGCAGGAAAGAGGTTAAACTTTTTATCCATTAATTGATAATACTTACTCCTCAATTCATAAAACCTCCTGCAAAGAAATGGTGGAAGAGTTACTCAAATCTTTTACTTCAGCAACATTAGTAATAGGGACAGAGACAAATCATTTTTTGATCCCGCTTGAGCTGTACCACGAATCTCACTTGTGATGTTTGTCAATTTAAAAGATAGTTTTCCAAGTCGATAAAGTCTCAGTTTTTTTTATCAATAAAGCAACATATCATCTAGTTTTGTGTTAAACTGCTCAGTGAACTTGTCTCGCCCAACCAACGTCACCAACACTAACATACTCGCCAACTCAGCAAAGTAAAGGAACTAAAAATCTCAGCCGAAACATCGTCACAAACACAACTGTTGGCTGTGTAGTCTTTATAATTATGTATGTTCACAGTCGTATATTTCATTGGTTTTATGACAAACTTGACTGACATTCATGACTAAAATAATATAATTTACACTCATGACACAATTCAAAGGAGATAAAAAAGTGACTTGTCTCTCCACATTCACTCCATAAAAAGTTTTTTCTGAAATAATGTCTCACAGGGCAAACTGGAGGAGGCTTGACTCTCTATCATATTATATTATAGGAATATATTATCTATTGGCGCATTAAACCTTTTCTCACATGCACTGGTCAAAAATGAGGTCACATTGTTAAAAACTCTTTGCAGGGTAAGTGAAACAGAAATCTGTCAGGACCAAAATGTGAATCATCTGTCATTGCTTTAACCAAAAACATTTCAATAACCACATCTTCATAAAAAAGAAAAGAAAGGTGGTTTGATAATCATCTGAATGTTAAGAAAAATGTCAATGGATTTGCGCTGAAAAGAAAAATAATCCAAATAAATGGATTAATAGAATATACACCAAAGCAGGTCAGCACTGTGGTAGAGCTCCTGTAGCTGAGTGTTCTGTTAGTGCTGACATATTTATTAATGAACCGTCCGTCTGTTGACTCACAGCAGAAGATTTTTTTTTCACATGAGGCATTTAAAGGCACAGAAACTGCTCTGTTGTTTTGAGTTTGAGGGAAACTCGATGAAGGTGGAAAAAACCTTATAGGGGCGGTCCAACTGGTCCAAGACATGCTGATACAGGACCACTGCAACACACACAAATGCGCGCGCACACAAACACACACACACACACACGCACACACACACCCACACACACACACACACACACACACACACCTACACACACACACACACACACACACACACACACAGATGTATTCATACGTTATGGCAGTTATGATGGTAACCATGACAAAAATTAATTGGCACCTGATACACCTGGACAACATGTTGTGAATAAATGATTTACTCCGATAATACTACAGTGTTAAGATTTGATTTTAATCAAAAAGCATTTAATTTCATGCTTTTACAATCTGACTTTGGTTGAAACTTGAATGAGTGACTGACTTCAGGTCTTTACAGTTTTTATTGATTGCTTTGATGCAGCAGTCAACTCAAACTCCACATTTTCAAAAAAAGTTAACACACAGGCTGAAACAGTGGCACTCATGGTCAAAATGACTCATTTTGTTTGCAAAAGGCTCTAACCGTGCCAAAAACATTTAAAATATGCAACAAAAGCTAATTTTGCCTTCAAACAACACAACTTCCAAACAAGTGTATGAGCTCTTCCAATCAACCATTACACAGTGGACAACAAAATACAAAATACAGCACTCAGTGCGAATCGGTGCACCATTGCTTGTCATTGTGGCCTATTACTCTATGTAGCTTTCATGCCAGTGCCATTTGTTGTCAAATTTGCCTTCTTGCAAAGAATTGAATCCAGAATCAGAAATTCTTTGATGCATTTTTTGATTCCATTGATTCTATTTTTCGAACTGTGGCTGAAAACTGAAATACTGTAAATATTGCACAAAATATAAAAAAAAAAGAAAGCTGGTAGTCTCATAGTTCACAAAACATTTCTGCAGCTTCACAGCAAGCTTTTTCCTGAACAACTGACCTGTTTTAAAACATAGAAAAGAAGTTAAAGATATACAATATTACAGTAAAGTATAACAATCTATTACTGTAGAGTATAAGAAATAGCCACTATTGATACTCAGTCTCTTCTGTCTTGACAATGGGGCCACATGGCCTCATCCACATCACATTCATTATCCTCTCTTGCAATGAACCAAGGGAAAAATCTTCTTGCATGCCATCCAACCTTGACATTCCTCTGCACCTATTTCTCACTCTCATCTGCCTTAGACCTCTTCAATCCATGTTGGCAAAGAACAACACAGCCGCTGCACTTTTTAAGGCCTGCAGACTGATTGCTCATTGAAGATTTGTGTTTAGGAGTGTCAAACAGGTGCTTTAGTGATTTCATACTGATGTAGGTAGTTTCTAATAGTTAGGAACAGATGGTTTCTGTTTGGTTACCATAGCTAAAACAATGGAGTTTGGACTGCTTGAATGACATCTGTGTTAACTGTTCTGCAAAAGGGTGGGGAAAATGTGTCAATTCAATGAGAAATGGTTAACACATTTGCAAGAGGTGTCTTGTGCTCTGCTGAGACAGTGATGATGAAAACCAAGTGGATCCCAGTTTGTTTAAACAGGTCAAAGCAATCAATAAAAACTGTAAGATGCATTAAAGCAGCTATAAACAACATCTTTATATTAAAGCAACCTTACCAATGTAACTTTTTTTAACCTTAAAATAAAAACTTCAAACTTCTGATGGTACATTGTCTTTTAATCTATCACTTGTTTCGGCACTATGTAACTTCAGTGGGAGGGTAGGATCACAGCGTCACATACATTGTTTACTTCAACATACAAGTTTTGACTTGTGATGACTTACGTTTGTAGTTAGCCCATACATTATGTCTGACAAATTGTTCCAGACCTGGGATTTGTATTTACAACTGTGACATTGCACAACTGTGGGGGGCGCCAAATCATAAAAAAAAAAAAATTCTACATAATGTTGCTTTAAAGGACCAATTTGTAAGAACATCTGATATTTGAGTCTCATTCCCAACCTGTCAAAAACTGATGCTTAGATCATAGGACGGGCCGGCCACCATCCCAAAGCATCGATTAAATTTGGAGTGATACCTCAAAATCAATTTATTTTACAGATAGGACCTTTAAACGAAAAAATATCAGGTATAATAGTAAAACACTGACAGGGAACATTTACTGCACCATGAGTACTTTTACTGAAATAACTTAAATTACATTGTGCTAATAATACTTATTTTCGACTTGCAAATCAATGACTTCATCCCGTTTCTAAATCTGTCTTCAGCAAACACCTGTAATATATTTGGGTTTTTTACCACCCAGACTGACATTCAAATCCTGTGGTTTCATAAAATGACTGATTGAACCTTCAGACAGCTGTGTGTGTGTGTGTGTGTGTGTGTGTGTGTGTTTTGCCACCATGCTCTCCATTGATGAGGCATGTGGCAGTAAACAGTTGGCACACTTTCAGTACTCCTCCTCGTGTTGTGTCATCAACAGTTTGATGAAAACTATCTGATCTTGATACAACTGATAGTCAGTCAGCACACTTTAATGTGTGTGTGTTTGTTTAGTATTCGTGTTTAATGTGTGTGTGCATGTGTGTGACCACCATCTTGTTTCTCTGTTGATATATTTGAAACTTTTTACTAATTTGATTGTGTTTATCTTAAACTTCAAACATGGTGCATTCAAAGGCACTCTAAAAGGTGCGATTTGGCAGTTGCATTGATGAGTTCTGTTGTATGACAATAAATGAAGCAAACTAAACTCTCACACACTTTGTCAAAACTTATGGGAAATGTTTTAAGATCCCTTGGACTAAAAAGGTTTGTGTTCATTAAATCGACCTGTGGGTCTGACATGATGACGTTAAATGCAACAACATTTTTAAAGAACATTTAAACAGAAGTCAAATTTCCATCTGAATTAGCTCAAAGTACAAATACATTTCTAGATGCTGGTCTAAAGCAAATCTGGATGATGAAGGCTTGTTGAGTGGGTGTGAGATAGCCTCTCAGTAGATCAGAAGCCATGTTGATGATGATGATGATGATGGCAAAAATAATACTGAATCATATAAACTCCATTTTCATGAAAAAATAAGCCAATAATCCCATTTGGAAAGTAGCTGCAGCTTAAAAAGCACAAACTGCTGTGTGTTGAAACAATATAGTTCCAAACCTTATAAACTTTCTACTTAAAATCTTTTTTATCTGAACGCACAATCTATGGTGTGAGGGAATCATGAAACTCTTCAGCTTTGAAACGTAATTAAGTGTAAATGTCATTTTAATGTTTGGTTAAAACGAATAAAAGTGTGTTTGGTTGTTGCGAGGTGGTGCCAAACGGTGGTCACAGATGGAGGTTCCGTTTCAGAAGATGATACGATGCTGCCGCCGTGTGGCTGAAACATTAAACAACAGTTGACAGCAGCAATCTTGGATCATAAAAATCCAAGATTTACTGATGAATCAAACAATATGTCCATGTCAAAAGTAGTAACAAATAAATACCAAATAAAATACAAATGAAAATATATTGCAAACCCATCAAAGACAACAAGCAGAACAGTGTTAGATAATTATCATTTTACAGTTCCTTTATTTCTCAATCATTTCTTCAAATCTCTAAATTAAGGCTAATTAAAGTGAAAATAAATAAACACAAAGTTAGTTTTTTTCAGGCCACTCAATAATCTGTATTGTTCATTAACTTGAAATAAGTGCTCATTTAAAAGTTTTAAATCCAAGTAAGTCTTTACAAACCCCAATTCTACTGAAGTTGAGACATTGTGTAAAACATAAATAAAACAGAATAAAATGATTTGCAAATACTTTTCAACTTATATTCAGTTGAATTTCACTACAAAAACAAGATATTCAATATTCAAACTGACACACTTTGTTTTTTGGCAAATATTCACTCATTTTGAATTTGATGCCTGCAACACATTCCAAAAAAGCTGGAACAGCGGCAACAAAAGAATGGGAAAGTTTAGGAATGCTCCAAAAAAACCTGTTTGGAACATTGTTGACTAGTTGTTCACAAAGTGGTGAACCTTGCTTGTGAACGACTGAGCCTTTTGGAGATGCTCCTTTTATACCCAATCATGGCACTCACCTGTTTCCAATTAACCTGTTCACCTGTGCAGTCTTTTAAGAATGTTTCTCAACGTAAATTTGCAAGGAATTTACAGATTTTATCATCTCCATTATTATTAAAAGATTCAGAGAATCTGGAGAAATCTGTGCACATAAATGGTAAGGGTTAGGTTTGAACATTAAATATCTTATCTTTGTAGTGTATTCAGTTGAATCCAAGTTGAAAAGGATTTGCAAATCATTGTATTGTGTTTATTTACGTTTTACACAACATCCCAACGTCATTGGAATTGGAGTTTGTATTATTTTTTTTGTTTTTATTCTTCATATAAAATTAAATCACATATGTAAACAGATGGCTGCATTTTAATCTAATATTCACCTGACCTGGTTCCATCAGTTTAGCACGTTTATGTTAAAAGTATACTGACTGATTATTCTGTATAATTAGAGCCAAATCACATTCTACCTTCCAGAGCTTCCTTGCAAACTATGATTTATCTTCAGATCTGTAAACTGAATTATGACTATGAAAATCGGTTCTCCACACACTGTGTTCTTGCATCATCGACTTTATTCCTTCAGTTTGTTTGTTGGGTTGATTGAAAATTGAACCAGCAGATCAGAACTCAAAGATAAATATTCTGATTCTGACAAGTTAAACATGGACATGAACACCATGGTTTCCTGGACTGCTCCTTTCAAGTAAAATATGTCGAGTCAGTTTGATATTCAGAGCAAAAGAGACCAGACTCAGTTCACATTTCTTTTAATTAAAAAAATCAAACAACACTTATGAAAGTTATAATTTGCAAAATCTAACAAATATTTCTAGGCAGTCACTTTTATAAGTAATCAAAATAAAACATTTAACTGCAGAGACACCAAAACATCACCAAGTCAATATTAGGTGAAAAGAGGAAAAAAATTAAAAAGCATATAATCACTTTACAGTAGAAGAAAAACAAAGTCTGTATGCAAAACGATCAAACTTTTAACTGAGAATCGACAGTTTGCTGACAAACTGTCTTCTGACCTTTTATCAATCTGATCAGCTGAACAAATCTGTTGTTTACTTTTACAGAAACTGTATTAACGTTCGTAATTTTTGTATTTTGTTGAAAAAATAGATGAAAATATTTCAATATTTGCAGTGAAGATGACCAGATCTGATCAGATCGGAGCATCACCCACTAAACAGGAAGTGGAACCTCCTTTAAACACAACACACTGTTTATTTACAGAAACAAACTGTCGATTATTAAAACCTCTTGTTCTTTGTCTTCATCAGAGTCAGATGGTCCAGGAGAGGTTTAGCCTAGCTTAGCACAGAGACTGCTAGCACATTGGCTCCACCTTCCAACTGCTCCAACTGTCTGATTGGTATTTTTGGAAAAAGGAGGCGTTGGGGTTTTGGCGGCGCTAGTGATGTGAAACGAGGATTGCCTAAAATGCCGGACTGCTCCTTTAAAGTGTGGGTTTATTTTAAGGAAGGCAGGGACCTCAGAGATTTTTCTCCGATTGGCTGTTGTCTCAGAGAGGTTTGGGGAGGCTGGACACCTCCTCCACACACTCGTCGTAGGCCTCCTGATAGTCCTGATGAGGTTTGATCAGGATCACGCAGGTCGGCCTCTTAGAGCCTGCAGACGAACCCAGATCCTGGAAACAGACGAAGAAATTGCTTTCAGTTGACTGGGACGAAAACATCAGCTAAATAAATATTTTATAAACAAGATTAAAAGTCACTGTTGCCACTCTCAGAGTCACAAGACAATGAACAATATCAAAATTGTTCAACGATGGAAAGTGTACAGAAATCCACCAAGAAACCAGAGAAAAAACGCTCCTTTGAATTTAGGACTTCCCTTACAATCATGTTTTTAAGTTTTCCTCCGTATCAAAGTGATGCAGTGATAGTTGTCTGTGCATTTGTACATTGCAAACAGAAACCACTAATAGCCGATTCGGCATGTTTTAATGGTGCCAATTTGAATAAATGTAAACATATACAGGAAAACAGAAGAGAAAATTGCGTTAATATCAGCAGTTTTCACTTTACATCATTATTGTATTCATGTTGCATTATTAAAACTGACTAATGTCTAACCAACATGGTTCTTATATTCCTGGATCACTCACACTCTCCTCTATTCACCTAGACACTGATATCAACTCGATAATATACAGACTCAAGATGATTTTAATTTGCAGACTCACCACTTTGGAGGGGATGTAGGCGTATGGCAGGTTTCGGTCCTCGCACATGACCGGAAGGTGACAGTACACATCGATGGGCAGCGTGTCACCAGCCAACACCACAATTCTGCAGAGAGAAAGATCAATAAATACACAAGACACAGATTCAATCTATGTTGTTAAAGGTTTGTCTACACCAAGAGTGGCAGGTGGTCTGAATCTGAAATAGCCTTCTCCTCAGATATGACCCAACTCTGATTAAATCTAGAGTATGTGGTCAAGTGACGCGATGGCCCTTTACAGCGAAAAGTGGAAAAACATGGCTGACTTACCCTTTCTCTCCTTTGTTGATAAACTTCTGCACCTCTTTCACGCCTCGGCGGATGTTCTTCACTTTGGCAGCTGGAATGACAGAAAGGACCATGAATACACTGTTCCAGACTTCAATCAAACATCGGTCAGTTTTAGTAAACACTACCATTTCTATTCACCCGAAATTTCTGCCACAAAATTATTCCAATCTTGCTCACACAACTTCGTGGCACATTAACATAATAAAAAACATGGCTGTTTTTGTCTCTGGTTGCAGCCTGGAGGAGGAGGGGACATTAGTCACCCCAATGAAGTAAATGGCTTATCAATGATTATAATAACAATAATCAACAATCAGTTTCGATTAATAGATGAATCCCGAATTAATCACAAGAGTTCGACCATTCGTAAAAGATCTCATTTGATGACCTTTGACCTCTGTCATCCCTGCTAAAATGTTAGTTCCGCATTCTTTTAACAAAAGACGAAAGAGGGAGTGAACTGAATTAAATCTTAACAGCACACACAAATCTGACTGATGAAAAAGGACACAGGATCATTTCTAAGTACGTCTCTGCTGCCAGCACGAGGCAGGAACCGGAACAAACAATCCATTCAAACATTTCCTGACAACACGAGACGCTTCTTCCACGAGGAAAACGACCCCAAAGTTTTAGGGACCTGTTCCCGAATTATTCAGAAGAATGTAAAGAATTGTGCGATATCTCATTTCTCGACATAATACGTGAGTAAGCTATGCTGACACACAAAATATCAGAAAAATCATTACATTTTCAATTGAGTTTGGTAATCTCGAACTAAAACCAGAGGGAAGGGGCAGAGATCACCGCATGTCAGCAGCCCAGTTAAACTCCCTGCTGTATATTCTGTATTTCTTACCTTTCTTGACGCATTTGTAGAGTTTCTTGCTGAGTTTTTTGGAGGCCAGCGGCTGAGAGATCGGATTCACGTTAGCGATCAGCTCCTGGTAAGTCTTCTCGTTCCCGTCGGCAGCTGCGGCTTCCTCCCCGTCCGCAGCGACCTTCTCTTTCTTCACCTTCGTCATTTCTGATCAATATTAATAATCAGTACGCGTTCAGTTGTTTCTGATTAATTCCTGTTAGGTCGGTCACAACACGCACTCTGCAAAAAAAACGGAACCACACGTGTTTGAGTCTCTTCTTCATCCGTTTGTCTGAAGAAAGAACAACAGCGCCTTCAGCGGGCCGGAGGGGAACAACGACCTGACTTTTCAAGATAAAGGGCCAAGCAGGTTTTCATTCATCAGATTCCTTTTCCCCTCTTTTTACCATTTGTTTTCCGTTTATTAATTTTTTTCTGTGTTTTATAATTCGTTCCCAACTCAAATTTATTTTCGAAACGCATAATATGCATAATCTATGAAGGCTATATTGATTGATAAACTGATTGATTGGTTTCACTTTTTAATATTTTTCTGAATTTTGTGTTTTTCTATGTATCGTCTGTCAGCCCCATGCAGACTTTATATTCTACAGCTCTAATTCTATTAAGAAGAAACCTTTTTTTATATAGTAAACCCATAATGAAAACCATTTGTATGGATCATAATATCTGACCTTTCAACCTGTTTTTTTTTTTCAATGAAGAATCCCATAATGATTTTTCTTTAAAGGTCCTGTTTGTAAGAAACGATTTTTGAGTCTCTCTCGTCAAATAATGACACTTTGGGATTGTAGGACGAGTCGGCTGCCATCCCAAAGTATCAGTTTTTGAGAGCTGGGGTGAGACTCAAAAACAAATGTTTTCTCACAAAAAGGTCCTTTACATAAAAACAGAAAATGAGAGTTTACCTCTGTTACATTTTGATTTACAGGTGTAGTATTTGCATATTTTCAGATCTTGCGATTTTGGGATGAAATAAAATAATCATATTCCTTTCCCTTAAAATCTTTAAAGCCAAACATTACACTGCTGAGCATGGAGGAAATTTGCGTGAATACAAAATACATTTTTGACATAAGATTACTACTTATTGTTTCCTGGATTAAAAAAATAAACAGTTTTGAAGTTCTCAAGATGCTGAAAGAAACATACACACAAAGAACGTTTTAGAACATCTACATTTTCTGTAGGCAAACTCCATTTGCTGAGGAAGATCACGTCATATGACCAAAAGCCCCCGATCAGATACTAAATCATTTCTGAGGTGAGATTGTAAAGACATAAAAACTTTCTTCATTTCCTTCTGTTCTGAGCGTTTCTTCTCATGTTTCCTCTCTTTTTAATTTTCTTCTTTACTAGGAATGACTCGGTAAATACAGTGGTTTTTAGTCAGTATTTTATTGAATTACATAAATTGGAAAAATGATAAATTAAGGACTTAATATGTGCAGAAAAATTAAGGAGTACAATGTGTTGTAACAACAAAACATAAAGAATACTTTCAATTAAATACAACGAAAAGTATACAAACAAACATGTTTGCTAGAAAATTTAATAAAAACACAAGAATTACAAAAAGTGTAAGTTAATTAATACATGTAAAGTGTACAGAAGCATTAAAGTAAACACAAACACTATCACAGGTATTCAGTTTGAACACTCGAGGATGAAACTGTAAACTAAGTTAACAAAACGTAAAGCTGGATAATAAATGTCATACTTCATTGGTATTTCCTGTTAATCAACTCTTGTAATGACTGATATGTGGACGGGCTGGGAGAGGTGATGTCACAGTGATGACATGTCATCAGCGGTAGATGAGGTCACTGAGCACGGTGGGGAGTTTCCTGCTCTTCATCTCTCTGGACATCTGACACCAGACGCAGGATGGACAGCAGGTAGAGCACAAACAGTCGTGGCACAAACTGCCCTAAAAAACACAAGAGAAGAGTTCTCACATCTTCCACTGCAGTACAAGTACCAATAATACACTGTACAGTTACCACACTGTACAAATACTAAACAGTTTGCTCTGTTCAAAACAGTAGATATTTACACACTTCTCTACATGTATGCTACATGATGTTTCCAATAAGTTTGTGTTTCATTATCAAATCCTCTGTCAATGTAAACACCATCCATTTTGTTTAATCACCATTTTCCCAGTAAACATACATTTAGTTTTATTCCAATTCATTTCCATCAAACAATCTCTTGAGTTTGACTATTTCACACACTATAACAGTAATTGTCTTTATATCATACCCAGAAGAAAAAAATATATGTATAATCTTTGACCAGAAAAACTGCAGTGTTTTGGATACTTAGCAAACAGGTTTGGGCCGAATACCAACCCCTGTGGGCCTGCTTGTTTAATCTTATTAAACTGTGATTCATTATCAGCAAACAGCAGAAATTGCTTTTTGTTAGCTAAAAAAAGCGAACTCAGACACTGAATATCTTAAAGGGTTTAAAGCCAAAAAGGTTGTGAGGTTTAATCTTTAAAAGAGTGTTGTAGGCTATGAAAATAAAATAAAATAAAGTAATAATAGAGCAGCCTTAATTCAGAGCCTCTCAGTCTCCGCAGCATTGACACATCAACACAATTAAGCACAGGAAAACACACTAAATAATCACAGTAGTAATAAAGAGTTATGTCCTCACTCTGATGCCGTAGCGTTGACGTATGGACACCCTCATGGACATGGTGATGGGATAAGTGCAGCTGAAGATGTCCAGCAGGGGGAGACAGAGACACTGACCGTATGCTTTAGCGGTTTTACAGGCGAAGCAGGGGCAACACCAGAATGCAAAGCAGCCTTCAACACAAAATATCAACATATTAGCACACAACATATAAAATATAAACTCATATTTTCAGTCTGAACAAAATTAAAAACTCATCCATTTTGATATTTATTGAGTTGTATCATAACTAAATTAAAAGAGGATTCATCTCAAAAACTAGTTCTTCTTTACAGATCAGTAGTTTTATATTCACACCTACTAACTGACAGATTTAACATAGGCCCAACTGTTTTGTAGTTAACTGAACCAATTTAAAAAGCTAACGTTAGCATGCGAATATCTGACTCGTTTAGAGCAATCGAGGTAAAAGAAAAAGAGTACAGTCAACATATATGACCTGATAAATGATGTTTAATAATGATTTTGTCTCAAGTTTTTTATTACATTTCACAATAATTTTGAGATTCACATCTCAAAATTATTAAATGAATGCTAATAACATTTAATAAGTATATTAGTCTATGCCAGTTAGCTTAGCATAATCAGGTGTTTCCCACTAATTAGGATTTAGACCGTATGATTACTACAAACCCCAAACATGGATTTGCGGACAGAAATTTAACAAACAAATACATTCACAATCATTTATCTTACAGCTCTTAAAACTACAGGTTGATTTTTGAAAGGTATGCTAGCTTGGGATGCTACAATGACTACAGATGTTTCCCAGCAATGCTTGAGATGACATTCCAAGTTACAGGGTGTCAAAGCTACAAAGACATTCCAAAAACCTGATTTAATAAACCACTTGTTGTAAAGTAGAACAAGGAAGAAAAACAATGTGTGGTCTGGTTGTTTCTCTTCACTGTCTCTCTGAGTGGAATAACGAGCGTCACTGTACATTCTCTCATGTCGTCACAGCAGTCACAGATCCCAGAAGTCCATTCACCATCATCAGAGGAGAAAACCAGACGTTGAGGCTGGCTCCACACCGGCACACTCATCCTCCTCAGACAGGACACAGACAGTCAACAGGTTAGCATCTCAATCACAAATATCAGCATTATACCACACATCACAGATCCTTTACGCTGAAAAAAAGCAGAAAGACAACATTGAAAAAAAAAGCGATACTTATATTTAACTCTTTACTTCACCACATACATTTTACAGATTGGTTCATGATTGATAAAAACAATAATTTCCCATTCTATAATAATACAACACTGTGACAGGGGCCATTCTGCATGACTTAACGTCTGGTTAAAATTTTCATACATTTAAATTCAGGACTTCTACTTCTACTCAAGTAAATCATCTAAGTACTTCTTCAAGACTGCCTTTCATGTTATAGTATATTTTAGGATTATTAACACTGATGTATCCTGAAAACTGTTTCTCAGTTCATTGAGAGTATTTCAACTGTTTTCATTTCAGTCAACTTGTTTGAAAAAGGTTCTAGAAAGAAAAGTCTGTACCTCAGATGAATACAAAAGTCCAATAAAACAGATTGCAGCTGTTGGACTGCGTTAAAGTGGATTTTTTAGGAAATGTTCAAACTAATTTATTTGCATTGAAAACAGTAAAATATTCTGGCTTCACATTTTACAAGACAAAAAAAAAAAGTCAATGGAGAGTTCAGACGCAACTTCGCGTTTTCAATTTTCAGAATTAAGTAGCTCATCATATATAAAAGACTCCTGTGTTTTGAATAAAAAAACAAACAGCAAAATGTTAGAAAGATGTGGTGCCATTAAAAGGACATTGTTTCCCTTGAAATGTAGTATAAAATAAGAAGCACTTTATCAGGCCCCCCAACTTTTAGCCTTTAATATTTTATGTAATAATCAGAATCTCTATCATGGTTAGCGGCGCATTCAAAAATGATAAACAAACATATACAAAACCCCTGAAGTGTTCCAATGGAAACTGGAACATGTTTCATGTGAATCCTTAAAAACTGAAAAATTCAGGTAGAAGCTGATTAAAGTAAACTTTACAGTCCTGAATACTTTCAACTGTCATCTCGAATTTTGGCACGTTAGATTAAATAAACTAAAACCGAGGGAGAAGCGTGAAAAAGATCATAATCTTACCTGTGTGTGTGTCTGACTGAGAAGTGATTCAGATGCTCTGATTGGCTGAAGACGTCTGTGCGGGATGAAGGTTTAGGATTAACCTGCCTGACCTGCCAGACTGGAACATTTCTTACTTTTTAGTTCAACAGTTTCGTCAGACTGACTGCTCTGACTCACAACAACAACGCTTTTTTAAAGGATGTTGTTTAATATACAGAAATCACATTTAAACTCTGGAGCACCAAAGGTCAAAGATATGACTGAATACATGAATAAACAATTATGTTAGGACTGTAAAGGTTATATTTTACACAATATTCTATCTTAATCTATCCATTTCAAGGTTGAAACTGGTACCTCAGGTAAAGAATGTAAATTATATTAAAATCCATCTTCATGTGTCTTATGTTTTGGCACATTGAGTAGAAAAAGTTGGCCCCCAGTCTGTGTGTAGTTAAAAGATTCAGCCACCAGATGACGACAAACACTGAACTCTGGATTCTGGTTTGATACCAGCAGCTGCTTTCAGTCCCTGTTTAAATGATTTGTCATAATCTTAAATGACTCATAACATGACAGAATGATCAGTATACAACAGAATTACAGTTGAATTTGTGCCAAAAAAGTCATGTTTTAGTTTTGACTATTTAAGATGGAACAGAGAACAGAAAGCAACTTCATCACTAAGACACATTATTCAAAAGTTACATAAGTGTTTTACTAGATTAAATACACAATTGACAGTTGATGAAATGAAAAGTAACAGAGCAGTGACAGAGAAGGTACTTTTTGTTGAAAGGCTCAAAGTACTGCAGAACCCATGAGCCTCAGAGGCTGTTGCTATGGAAAAAAAACTCCATCCACTGCAGTAACATCATAGTTCGACAGAGATCGACCTTCAGCAAATCCAGCTGGTTGTCAACAACAACAATATATCCATGACAAACAATTATGTCTAATTATCTTGATCCTGGTGTAGGGATGCCATATTTTTGTAGGAGTAAGCATCGCCCTGGTTTCCTTGACAAAAAACCTATGAGATCTTTAAAATTGGATTTAGGAATATTGCAGAAGATTATCTCAGAGGCAAACAAAAGTTTGTGATACTTCAAGGTTTTGTTCAGCAAACAATCTTCACAGATTAGCACCACTTTTTGATTTTCGAAGTGTAAATAAAATCACTAAAGGTAAAAACTACGGTTTGGCTATAAACAGACTGCAATGCAGTAACACGACTTAAATGTCTCCACCACTAAGCGTCTCTTACTACACAATTACTATTCAGGTTTTCTATAAACTGATCAGTCTACAAGTTGTAAAGTAAGAATAGTTTGTAACTGAAGGTGGCCTGTAAAGACAGACTAGTGAGTAGATGAGTGTCAGTTTTCTCTGATGTTTAATGTCCATGACAACTTCTGTAGACTCACTTAGACACTTGTTAGAAACCATCAACAGACACGTACAACAGTCCTCATTAATTTATATTTATTTTTCTGCATTTAACATAGCTGTTCATCTTTTGTAACTGGGAGAGTTAATTCTGGAAGAAGGGGGAAAAAGTATTTGAGACCTTTCTCAATGAAGCAAAAATGTTGTGAGTTCTGTGTTGTGATTATTGTCCTCCTGATTCAGCCAGAACAGTTTCATGTCCTCCTCACTGCCCCCTTTAAAGTCACCATGGTGACAATCTGGGGGACTGCAGAAGCTCTGCATGGGTTCTTAATCAAAGAGACAAGTTCCTGTTTTTTGCCCAGGGCTTGTCATTGTTCTGTCTCTCTTCTCAGCAGGTCGGTGAAATCAGGGGCAGTACTCATACTCGCCTCCATCACCGCCTCCATCTATCTGGTAAACGTTTTCCACGGCCGAACTTTGTCTATGGAGGTGCAGGGAGGACGAAGTCGAAGTGAACTGGGCCCAACTGTTGACCTGCTGCTGCGGAGGGCTGGAAGACAAAGAATTAAAAAATAATTAGTCATTGTTTAGTTTTTCATTACTCTCCTTGGTAGCACTGATATTGCCAAGTTAATGATATCATGGATGAATATATACCAAATATACAATTTGGCACTCACTGTAAAGAAAGTTAGGCTGATTTGAGACACTACACATAGTGTTTACTTTACTTCATTACTTTACAGAGTAAAGTTTTACCATTTATGCATATTCAGATGACTTGACTGACTTGATGACTCAGTGTTTCCCTACAAAGTGGTTAGTAAGAAATGATATAATCCTGATCCTTTACAGGAACCTTACTATTAAGGGAGTGCTTCTCAAATAAAAAGTCCCCATTTAAACATTTATCTCTCTGCTCGTTGGTTATGATTACATTATTGAACAAACATCTCCTCCTTTGGTCACGTTTTCCTGTGGTTTAGATCTTGACATTTACGTTGTGACATCTGTGTCCGGAGATCATCAGCGAGCGCTTTGAATGTCACATCAGTCAGAGAGGAAACCTCAAAGGTTTCCTTTCTTCACTTTAATTAGGCTACCCATTTCAAAGTTTCGGTTCCTAGTTTGAAAAATTGAATAAATCTGCCAGCAACGAGAGACAGACCCTCCAGCTTCATCATATCAGACTTTCAGGAACACTCAGGTTTTAATTACTCCTTCAATTAAGGTTATTAAATGCCGCAGGGGTTTAAACTATCCTGATTGGATAAAGTGTGCAGGGACACTAATGGGTTACTAACCAAACATTCTGTAACATTGATCATTATTGGAACACATAGCTATCTTATCTTACTTCAATGAAAATATATCACTTATTGCAGCTTTAATGTACAAAAGATATTTTCAGAACATCTGCAACTTTAACAGTTATTTCACATTTTATTTCAAATTTTCTTGTCAGAAATTAGAAAACATTAAAATACTGCATTCAGGACGCTCTGTAGGAGGACTGGTGGAAAAGTTTATCTAAATTCACAATTTTCTGCTCTGACTCTTGTCCTCCGCTTCTGTTTGGCAAAAATCTATTGTGTGGTTTGTGGTTGTGTGTTTTTTTTCTCTTGTTGCTGAGTTTCAGTTTGAACACAACGCAGCTTAAAGACGATAGGCGACAATGCAGAGGGCGTTGAGAACTTGCGATGTGAGAAACCCGTTGCAAGTGAATTCCCGACCCCTGAGGTAAAAAACTGCCGACTCACGGGGGCTCTGCCAAGACATGATTTGTCATCAGAGAGACGCGGCTGCTGTTTGTTCCAACAACTCTTTATCAATCACAACGTCCTATGATGATTGTCTCTAAACCGCCATCAACAGAACAAGAAAAGAAGAAGTTTTAATGTGTTACCCAATCTAAATGAGTCACAGTACGAAACTTACATTTTATGGAGCAGAGTCCATCTTCTGACTGCAGAGACACAAAAACACCAGAAATCAAATTAACGAGAGGTTTTCTTTTACAAAAGAGTCATGTGGCATAACAGACATCAAACAACATCTCGTTCCCAGGTTGTCCATACTGACGTTTTGGGTTGGTTGATCAGGCTAAAAGCGTCATAATAACGACCTGGGAACGAGACTCAACCATCAGCTATCTTATATATTGCACTATTACCAGCAGGACAGTCGAGTGTCTGGGGTCAGTTCAGTCAAAGCGATGTGCGTCACAAACTCTGTTCTGAACACTTCACATGACCTCCACCCTGGACGACTGACCACTAGTTCCTCTCTGGGTTAAAGCAGGACGTTTGGCTTAAGTTAACACTTAAACTGTAAAACTTGGCTCTCGATTGGTGTGTCTTTAAAGACATTAGCACAGCGATGGGAACATTAACTGCTGTACGTCTTGACTTACTGATAATGACGAGTCCGCCTGCTGTGACCAAAGCTATCAACCCGAACAGAACACACACTAGAACCACAGGTACAATGTTGTTCTCCTGCTGATGTAAAACACACAAAAACACACAAAACAAACAGGAAGTTAAAAAACACAACAACGTGTACCGCAGCTTTAAAATTTAAAAAATTTAAAATCAACAAAAAGCAGATATATATTTTTCAGATTTTGGGGCATTTCTTGTTCTCAGAATTAGTTTAAATTTGTTTTGATATAAACCATATAAAGTAAATTCACATTCTGTTCTTTTTGCTGTTCACACAGGAAATATAAGTCTCTATCTCACCTCAACACTGATGCTACTGGAGGAGGAAGTTAGGAGGGCCCCTGTGAAATTCATGTGACCTGCAGGACAAGGAAATGAAAGCAGATGGTTTTGGTCCAGCTGTGTCAGCAGCATGATGTCATAATGAAGGAAGAAGGTTCGGAAACAAGTTTGATCATTGAGTTACTTTGTGTTTGTACCTATACTTGTGCTTGTATAATTGGCTGCTGGCTGCTCTGTAGACGTCTCTGTGTTTACAGTTGATGTGGTCGTCTGTGGAGCTGAAACAGATATAATGTGACACGGTGACCTCAGAAAGTCTCAGTGTGTTTAAGATGAAGACTGTCAGATCAACTAAAACCATCTTTTCAATTGCACTAAACATGTGTTTACACCTCTCTCACTCTTCTCTATCATCTTTATTTTTAAATTTCACTGTCAGTGGTGGAAGATCTTGACCTCAGATCTTGTACCTAATACCTCAGGGTGGCTGGATGGGGCGAAAGTTTGATCTTTTCCTAAACCATACCAAAAAGTTTCTGTGCCAAAACCTAACCAAACCGGGACTGTTTCGCCATGTTAATAAGCTATAATATGTGACCTGTTTGTCAGCAGCTTTATAAAAAAAATTGTGACCAGAAGTATTTGTTATTGCTAACTTTAATGTGGAGCCCTTCACGTACAAAACTCACACTAGAGAGGAATTTGAACAGCAAAGTTTTAAGGCCACTGGCCAGACAGCAGTATCTGTATCAGACCACTGGATATTTTTAAGGACACCTGTGGACATTTCCAGTCTTTTTTGTGGTGACTGTAAGCAGCTATTTTTCAAGGGAGGTCAGATAATCTCCATCCATGAGGAAACCATGATGCTTTCCTCACCGTTATCAACCTACATCAGCACAGTGTAATTGAAAATTAACCTAAACAAATGTAAAAATGTGACAAAAAGAAACGATCTGTTTTAACCTTTCTGTGGGTTTGCAGAAAGGTACTTTGCTAACATTTCTTCTGGTTTTTTGGTGGTTGTTTGATGAGTTTGGAGTGAGAACAAGGTTCATCACTTTGTGAAACAATGACTGTATAAAGGATATACACAGATTCCTGAAAAGCTTCTAAAATGTCATTAACTCATGTAATTCGCAAATGAATGCATCCTGTTTTCATTCAGACCCGAGTGAGTGAAAAAAGATAATGTTTTGGACCTCAGTGCATCACTCTTGAACCTCTGCACTTAACTGACACTTTCTACTGAGTTTGTAACATTTTAGGGATTATTGAGGAATTATTACTGGACCAATAGATGAAGCTTCAATCTGCTTCCTGTTGTAGATCTCACTGCTGAAACTCAAACAGTCTTTTAATAAAGACAACAGTTGTGTAAACTTCAGCCTTTCTGCAGAAACATTGTTTTAACAATATTTTCTCACCTGTCTTAATGGTCAAATCAAAGTGATGTTTGTCATCATTGAACCATCCAGGGATGTCCACTCTACACCCGTACCGTCCAGCATCTGAATCTGTGAGGTTCAGTATGGTCAGAGAAACATCTCCTTTATCCAGTTGTCCCAGTAACTGATACCTGCTGGAAGCTCTGGTTCCTTCTATCACTTTACGACCGTCTGTGGAGATGAGCTGGTTGTTACAACCTGATGATGGTATGTGTCCTCGTCCCCAGCAGACTGCCAGCGCTCTGTTGTACTTGAAGTCGTATGTGCATGACAGAGTAACGTTCTGACCGGTTTGACCAACAACGCTGCTGCTGCCACACTCACTGACTGTAGAGACAGAAAAAACAAGTAAATTAACTTCAGTTTTTGTATCTAAGAATCTAAAACGTGCTTGTTACTGAAAATATCCCAACTGTCAGATTGATGTATCACCTGTTTCAATCTGTTTAGTTACTAAATTATGTTTCTTTTTATCTGTTTTACTGACAGACTACTTTGCTTTACTGTCTGTTTTTGCCGAGGTGCAACTCAAGACAATAGAAACTGAACTGATGATGTGAGAAAATGCAAAACCCCCAGCATGTTGGTTTGTTCCCTTCATCAGACAGCTAATATCTGGCAGTTCATCTCTGTGTGAAGCGCCATCAGAGTGTGCAGCACTTCTAATTATCAGATTATCTGTTTGTCGTCCTGCAGCTGTAACAGATGTTACTCTGATAAAAGGGGTTTGGTCTCATGTGACAGCTGGATCTGATGACCAAATGATTTTCCTTATAACAAAATATATAATATTGAAAACGAAAACTGGGCTGCAGGAGAAGTGAATGAAAAGTTCAAAAACTGCAACAAAAAAAAGGTAGGGAAAACTTGTTGACGAGAACAAGAAACATATTATTGTCAGTTACAGCAAGGTAGTAACTGTTGGTTTTCAACTCAATTCAACTTAACTTTATTTATAATGCATTTAAATCATGTGAAGATAATAATAATAATAATAATAATAATAATAAGAATAATAAGAATAAGAATAAGAACAATTACAATAGCAATATTTCTACTACTAGTGCTAATAACAAGCACACATATTCACAAAAATACAACCACAGGCTTCAGAAGGAATAACAAGCACAAGAAGTTTGTTTAAAGTTGAAAACCTCAGCAGAACGGGAAAAAACTGTTTTTCTTTTCTATTTTCCTGTTTTTATCACTTTTAAATGAGAAAACAACATGAAAGACGTCAATAGTGATAATGCAAAGTAAAGATCAGAGTACCTGTGAGGAGAGCGAGAAGCAGAACGATCTTCATGATGAAGCGAGTCACACTGACACACTGACATCACAAACACTGCAGTTAACCACACAGCTGCATAGCACACTGTAAAGAATGATGCACAAACTAAAAACACCTAACAGAGACTACACTATGAACGAATCACTTACAACAGTAAGAGATGAATTAGTATCAACCAATTAAGACCTATTATGTAAAAACCTTTGTGATTAATATTTACAGTCAAATTACATTTTTCATATTTTCTTCATCGTTTACTTTTTTTTTTGTATCTCATATTTCTCTGGCAGGGATGAAATATTGTGGTTTGGTCTTCATGTTTGACCCAAATCTACTGATGCTTCTGTTAAGAACAGGACTTCATCAGATAGACCACATTTTAGAGATAAAGGAACTATCTGAGGGGGAGGTGGTCTCATCAGTTACTACATCTTAACCAGGCTGATGGCTTTAGAGTTTCTCATGGTCGCCAGTGTGTTAGTGTTAACACAGTGGTCAGAAGAAGTTTGGGGTGTGAACAACACGTGACTTCCTGCTTGTGGCGTTTGGTTTCGGCTGCTTCCTCGAACTCAGAGTTTCATTTCATCAGGGGCTGACAGCCGGGTGCCACACTGCAAAAAATATGTGCAGCTCGTTGTCCTGTTCACTGAAAGAATATAGAAGAATTTTTAACCACTACTTTTAAAAGTAAATAATAGCCAACCCAACAAACAGAGTTGCTGTGCTTTCTACAAAAAGAAATAAAACAATGTGGAGATGTTTATTAATATCCTGATAATCAACAAGTGTTGCACACACACAGTATTCAGTCAATCATCTTTTTATGTTTTCATTTCAGCATCTATTTGTTTGTCCTTTATCTTAACAATGAAAATATTCATTTAATTATTCAAGCATTTATTTAAGCCTGTGTTTAAGTATTTGCTTATCTATTGATTAATGAATAGGCCGTGTTTAGTCCTTCATACCTCCCTTCCTCCTCTAGGTTGTTTGAAAACAGCTGCTGAAAAACTCTAGTACGGGAAAAAATACAAAGATAAAACAGATAAAAAGATCAAATACATTAATATTTATCTCTCAATTTAAAAGATGTTTGCTCACCGCTATGACAACGAGGAGAACTATATTCTGTAATCCTGCATTACCGAGTTTTTCCAGAACACTGGGGTCAAAAGACCAGTGGCGCTGTCGAGCTGATATATATAAAACACAACTATGCATTTTCTTTTGTTCAATTTCAAAGGAATATAAACGACTTTACGACAGTACAGCAGGATTTTAAGAAGGAATTAATTATTTTCCATGGCAATAGAAATAAAACACTGCTTTCTCTCATCAGACAGATGTCAAAATGTGGTGGAAATGCAACAGTCTCAGCATCTTATCCATAAATTACCAACAGAAATTCTGTCCATGATTTAAACTTTTTTTCAAGGTTTGGCTGGGGGAAAAAAACTTTAAGGGCCAGTCCTGTTGTATTTAAGCACACTGCAGGTGTGTCTCATTAAATTAAAAAGTAAAAATGTTTTACTCAAATCTGGAAAATCTTAAACTTCCTGCAAATAAATGATAATAATTCCAAGTAAAAAGGAAACCATATTTGATCAAATCACAACAATAAAAGCACCATTGAGCTGCACAACAGCTACACTCTGTGGTCAAAGAGTCCACCTGGTGGCCAGAGAGTAGAACTGCAGTAAATCATGACCACATGGCAGAAAAGAACCAAGCCAATTATGGCTGGCTAATTATGTGATTTAAGATTGTGGTTAACAGTTTAGTAACAAAGACATTGTTGGTTAATATAACTACAATCCTTTCACTCCTAAAGATATGACTGCTTCAGTAATATTGCAGGGAAAATGCCCCATATCCCACATAGACATGAGACACTTTATTATCTCATTAAAATGATCAATTCAAACCTTCAACCAGTAACAAAACCAATGCTGGTACATAATAATCTAACATGTATTTATAAATGTATTGGTCAGGTTTCGGTGGCACACAGTGTCTTGCATCAACTTGATGGATATTTTAATTCATCTGAATAAATATAGCAAATAAGAAAAAAACATCTGAATCACATTAAATAATCTTAATTAATTAATTAACTTCAGCAAGAAAATAACTATTTTATCTTCATCATCACATGCTGAAAGTAATAATACAAAGAAACAAACTCACTGTCTCCTCATGTACCAGGAGCAGAGTTTAATGTCCATTGACACCATCGACAACCTTCTTTCTCAGGTAATTGTAACAATATGTCGGCTGACCAGCAGAGGGCGCTACAGGCATTCTGACGACACTGAACAACAGTTTTATTTCATTTGATGACAGTTTCAGTCACTGTGGTGTTTCAGGCGGTGTTGTTCAGTGTTGTACAGTTATGATGACACCTGACAGTAGTAAAATGTCATCCTCTTGTTTTCTTCGCGTTACTCTTACAACCTTTCCCCATTCCCCCCTTTGTTAGACCAAACATATCCATGTCACCTGATTTGCTTAGCTTAGAGTAAATCTCATCTGATTCCTGACAGACTTTCTATAATCACATCACTCATTCCTTAATCATTCCTTCGTTCATTTAAAGTATGTAGATGTTTTACTTAAGTTAAGTACAACATGTACCACCAGAACAACAATGTAAGCAGAGTCCCTGATATACTATTATTTCAAGATGGCGCCCATCATGGCAGACGTTTTTGCTCGCAAAACTGTTAAATGCCCTGTTTATGTTTGTATTTTGATCTACTTGGTTTTTAATACCTTTTATGGCTACAGTGCTTATATTCTTGTTTTTTTAATTTTTTGTTTTTTACATTTCATACAACATGTTTTATTGTAAAACACCATTTAGAGTAGAAGTCAAATGAAAAATCTAATTGTACAGGAAAACATGTTTCAATTTGGCTTGAAAATAATACGTGTAAGTGTAAATAAGTATTTCCAGCATCAACAATAAACTGCACATAATATTGGTTATATGCATTTTATTGTTGTGACTGAAACAGCAGGTGCTGTTTTGCAGCTTATTTCACTGAAATTTAGACTAACTTGCATTCATGTGAGCAGCATTTGAGTCCAGGACAAACTTACTTATGGGGACAATAAAATATATTGCATGCATTTGTAGTCATGTACGGTAACAGGAGTTGAAGTATTGGTTGCGTAGTAAATGAGCAATGGAGAAAAGTGTCTTTGGTGGAACTGACATTAACTCAAAGTCACAAAACAACTTTTATTAACTTTTATATGGAAAATCTTGATCTGCAACTAAAGCTGTCAGATTAATGTACTGGATTGAAAAGTACATTTCTCTTTGAGTTGTAGTGGAGTAGAAGCAGAAAGAAGCATACAAATGGAAAGTAAATGCATAAATGTACTTGGCTACATTCTAGCAGTGAAAAAAGCACATTGATGATTTTCCAGCATTGAACAATGTTCTGACGGCTGTGATGAAGGTCTGTACGGTGGCCCAGCTGGACTAAAACTAAAGAGAAAAAACTCAAACAGAAAGCATGTCTCACAGGAGCAGATAGACTCTACACAGAGCTATACATCTCTTCGCCCTCTGATTGGTTCAGCCTCCTGTCAGTCTCTGGTCTCTGATTGGTCCTCCAAAATCCTACAGACATAAAATGAATAAAACACCTGTTGTTACTTCAGTATCAGAGAGAATTATAACTAAAGCGAGAAGTCTGTTAAATTTGAGAAGCTGGATGTCTGACGAAACAAACATCAGCTGTTTAAAGCCTGCAGGTTAATACACTGTACACTGAGGTGTGTGTGTGTGTGTGTGTGTGTGTGTGTGTGTGTGTGTGTACTGACTGTAAGCAGCAGTCAGCAGCAGTGCAGGTATGAAGACGATGAAGGAAACCCTCACTGTGTTTCCAATGAAGCTCTGCAGACTGTCGACCTGCTGCTGCTGCTGCTGGACAGACGACTGTCAACAAACAGACAAACATGTCAGCAAAAACAAAGAAAGAAAGAAAGAAACAATACAAACAAACAAACAGACAAACAAACAAACAAAGAGCTGTTAGGCTGTGTAAACATGTCTGCTGCTGCCATGGTAAATAGCACAAGTCAATCACGAGGTACACCCATGTTTAAAAATATATAGAACATATACTGTATATCTTTTCGGTTATATAATTTAGTTAGTAACCATAAAATGTTTTCCTCTCACTGCTCAGTAATCTTCATTTATCTGAATGTCATTAGTTTGTTTTATCTGTGCAGGTAAACAAAACAATTTACCTGAAGGACTTAACACATCAAATCAGTGTAGTTCATACCTCAAGTCATACTTGAGTAAAAGTAAATATATACTGTACTTAAATGAAAGTGAAAGTGACCAATACAAATAGGACTTGAGTAGAAGTCTTAAAGGATCTGGTATAAGATAAACATACGTTTTTAAGAGTAGTTTTCTCTAATAAATGTGATAAAGCATAACAATTACAAGTAAAAATATATCATACATATATTTATATATATGTAAATACTATTTTATGGATCAACCCCTTATCAGATCAAATATTCAGCATTTGTCTGATTATTGAATCAGTGTTTTTTTATTTGATCACTGTCAGCATAAATTAATTTCAAAATGTGTTAATTTGGCTCTGATTTAGCATGTTATCTGCAAAGTAACTAGTTACTAAAGTTATCAAATAATTGTAGTTGTGGTACAATATTTGCCCCCAGACTGTAGTGGAGAAGTTTAAAGCAGCAGAAAATAGAATTAAGTTCGGTGCTTGAGTAAATATAATTAGGTACACTCCATTACTGCTAACCTCATCAAAAACAGACAACATGTACGACAGCTTTAACCAAAAACCAACAACAAGCAAGTATACATTGTTCATATTTTTGGGCATTTGTTTCTTTTAAAAAGGAATTTAGAATAAACGAACCATGTAAAGTCACATTCTGTACTTTTTACTGTTCACATAGGAAATATAAGTCTCACCTCAGCACCAGTACCTGCTGTATGACTGGCTGTGGTCTCTGTAGATGTCTCTCTGTTTAAAGTTGATGTGGTCGTCTGTGGGGCTGAAACAATTCACGACTGTCACATTAACAGATCATGTGACACTGTGACCTCAAGGAGCCTCAGTGTATTGAAGATGAACACTGTCAGATCAACTAAAATCATTTTTTCAAGTGCACTGAAGTTAAAACTTCTCTCACTCCTCTCTATCGTCTTTATTTTCACATTTCTTTACTTTCAGTGGGGGAAGATCTTGACCTCAGATCTTTTACCTAATGCCTCGGGGTGGTTGGATGGGGTTTACGCTGGACAAAAGTTTTTGATATTTTCCTAAACCTTACCAAGATGTTTTTGTGCCAAAACCTAACCAAACCAGGACCATTTCACCATGTGAATAAGCTGTAATATGTGACCTGTTTGTCAGAGCGCTTTATTTCAAAAGTTCTGACCAGAAGTACATTTATTATTGCTAACTTGACTGTGGAGCCCTTCACATACAAGACTCACAATAGAGGGGAATTTGAACAGCATAGTTTTAAGGCCACTGATCAGGCTGCAGTATCTGCAGTACTGCAGTTGGAAACACATCCCTGGATATTTTTGAAGACACCTGAGGACATTTCCAGCCTTATTTATGGTGACTGAAAGCAGCTGTTTTTCAAGGGAAGTCAGATGATGTCCATCCATGAGGAAACCATGATGCTTTCCTCATCTTTATCAAATGTTTTGTACAGTCTTTCAATTAAAAAAAAATAGTTGTGCAAACTTCAGCCTTCCAATACAAATGTGATGTGTTTCAACAATATTTTCTCACCTGTCTTAATGGTCAAATCAAAGTGATGTTTGCCATCATTCAACCATCCAGGGATTTTCACTCTACACCCGTACCGTCCAGCATCTGAATCTGTGAGGTTCAGTATGGTCAGAGAAACATCTCCTTCATCCAGTCGTCCCAGTAACTGATACCTGCTGGAAGCTCTGGTTCTTTCTATCACTTTAAGACCGTCTGTGGAGATGAGCTGGTTGTTACAGCTACCTCTGCGTGGTATGTCTCCTTGTTGCCAGCAGACTGCCAGCGCTCCGTAGTAATTGAAGTCGTATGTACATGACAGAGTAACGTTCTGACCGGTTTGACCAACAACGCTTTCGCTGCTGCCACATTCACCGACTGTAGAGACAGAAAAAACAAGTAAATTAACTTCAGTTTTTGTCAGCATCAAAAATCTGCTGGTGACTGAAAATATCTCAGCTGTCAGATTGATGTATCACCTGTTTTTAACTGTTTTACATTTTCTAAACTGTTTCTTTTTATCTGTTTTACTGACAGACAACTTTGCTTTACTGTGTCTGTTTTTAAACTGAACTGATGGTGTGAGAAAGTGTAAAATCCACATAATAATAATAATAATGATAATAACAATAATAATAACAACTACAACAACAATAATAATAATAATAATAGCAATATTTCTACTGCTAGTTCTAATAAGAAGCACACATGGTCACAAAAACACAACCAGAAGCTTCAGAAGGAATAACAAGCACGATAAAGTTTGTTTAAAGTTGAAAACCTTAGCAGTACAGTAGAAAAAAACCCTTTGCTTTTCTATTTTCCTGTTTTTATCACTTTTAAACGAGGAAAGAACATGAAAGTGATAATGCAAAGTCATTAAAGATCAGAGTACCTGTGAGGAGAGCGAGAAGCAGAACGATCTTCATGATGAAGCGAGTCACACACCAAAGAATGATCCACAAACTAAAGACATATTGCTCAGAAGAAACTTAGGCTGTGAACAAAACATGACTTCCTGTTTGTGGCATTTGGTTTCGGCGGCTTCCTCAAACTCTGAGTTTTCCTCGTCCTGTTTAATCATCTTTTTATGTATTGATTTCCGCATCTGTTTGTTTGCTTATCCCTTATTTTAACAATGAAAATATTCATTCATTTATTCAGATGTTTTATTAAGCCTGTATTCAAGTATGTGCTTATCTATTGATTAATGAATAAGTCGTGTTTAGTCCTTCAAACCTCCCTTCCTCCTCTAGGGTGTGTGAAAACAGCTGCTGAAAAACTCTATAAGGCAAAAAATACATATATAAAAGATAAAATACATGAACTAAGTGCAGCTGTATCATACAGTGCCTGTAAATGGCACAGAAACAGCATAGTTATTAAAGATACTGCTTTGATTATCTGCCTGACACTGTCATGAACAGGCTGCAGCCTGTGGAGGATGCTTATAGACCGTCTTACAGATTTTATCAATGAAAAGTCTTTGATAAGACAATGTCTAATGTCTACATCATATATTTGTCTCCCTGTCGGGGATACTCATCACCATGCTAACGAGGAGTAGCATATTCATAAACTTGCAATACCCATTTTATCCACAATGTTAAGGTCAATGGACACGTGGCGCTATCAAGTTAAAACATGTAACAAAACTGTACATTTTCTTTTGTTCAATGTCACAGGAATAGAAACGATACAAGTGACCACTAGAACAAACTACAGTTCAGACTTTGCGAAAGTACAGCACGATTTTAAGAAGGAAGCCGTAGTCTGTAACAAATTTTTTTGTTATATTTGCTAAAATTGTCATTATGATCTGACAGTAGAATAAGGGGCCATCCACACGGAAACGCTCTTTTGTGTAAACGAACATTTTTTGCATCATTTTGGCCGATCGTCCACATGGATCCTGAAAACGCACTTTTTTGAAACCGGGTCTCAGGGTGGAAAAATCCGAAAACGCTGCCCGTGCGTATTCGTGTGGACGGCAGATTCACATACTTTCCATATCGATGACGCCATTGCCCCGCCCTCGACCTTTAGCCTTCGACCTCTGAACCCCGCGATGTCTCATAACAGCAACAACAACAACAATGGCGGACTACATGCTAGTGTTCGGGTTTCTTGCAACTTACTCGCCTTGTAGTCGAGTGTGAGTCGCAGCAGCAGTTCGACCTCATTATCGGTCCACACAAATGATTCTGGTTTCCTTGCACTAGCCATTTTCATCTTCCTCTTGTGTTTGGTTTCTCCTTCTACTGTCTGTTTGTATACAGCGCGCAAGCTTTATGATAGATAGATAGATAGAATTACTTTAATGATCCCAGACAGGGAAATTATTTTGTTACAGCAGTAGTGGGTCCACAAATAAAACACTTTGTACATAACATAAATAGAAGGCAATATATACATAGTGTATATATACAGTGCACAGTGTGCTATAAACAATAAACAATAACAATATATACAACAAAACAAAATATGCAAAATATATTATAAACAATAATAATATATACAAACAGTAGAGAGACCGGAGTTCTCTGTCAGGCAGAGGTGAGAGAGTTGTTGTATAAAGTGATGGCTTGTGGCAGGAAAGATTTCTTGTATCTATTGCTACGACAGCGAAGCTGAAGCAGCCTTCCAGAGAAGGTGCTCCGCTGTTTGACCAGTGTGAGGTGGAGAGGGTGGAGAGGATTATCCATGATGGATAACAGTTTTTTCAGTGTCCTCCTCTCCACCACAGCCTCCAGAGTGTCCTGTTTGCAGCCAATCACAGAGCCAGCCTTCCTGATCAGTTTGTTGAGTCTGTTGGTGTCGCTGGCTTCAATGCTGCTTCCCCAACAAACTACAGCAAAGAAAAGTACACTGGCCACCACAGACTGATAAAAGATCTCCAACATCTTGCTGCACACGTTGAAGGATCTCAGCTTCCTCAGGAAGTAAAGTCTGCTCATCCCCTTCTTGTAAACAGCTTCAGTGTTAGATCTCCAGTCCAGTCTGTGGTTGATGGTAACACCCAGGTACTTGTAATCCTCCACCGCCTCCACATCCTTTCCCAGAACGTGCAGTGGTTGGAAAGCCGTCTTCCTTTTCTTCCTGAAATCTGTCACCATCTCTCTGGTCTTGCTGATGTTCAGCCGCAGGTGATTCTGTCCAGTCCACTCCACAAAGTTGTCCACCAGTGCCCTGTGCTCCTCCTCCTGTCCCTCACTTATACACCCAACAACAGCCGAGTCGTCAGAAAACTTCTGCAGGTGACACGACCCGGTGTTGTACTGAAAGTCAGTGGTGTATAAGGTGAACAGGAAAGGAGACAGTACAGTCCCCTGTGGAGCTCCTGTATCACTAACCACCGCATCAGACAGAACACTGCCCATACGGACAAACTGTGGCCTGCCTGTCAGGTAGTCAGTAATCCAGGAGATCATTGTGTCGTCTACACCCGTCACCCGCAGCTTCTCCCCCAGTAGCAGTGGCTGAATGGTGTTAAAAGCACTAGAGAAATCAAAGAAGGTGATTCTCACAGTGCCTCCTCCACCATCCAGGTGCGAATGGGCTCGTTGCAGCAGGTAGATGACAGCGTCATGAACTGCCAAGTGCGGCTGGTAGGCAAATTGCAGAGGGTCTAGCAGGGCTCTCACCTGCGGCCTCAGGTTGGCCAAAACCAGTCTCTCCAGCACCTTCATGACGTAAGATGTGAGGGCCACTGGTCGATAGTCATTGAAGCCTGATGGTGTCAACTTCTTTGGAACAGGAACCAGGCAGGACGTCTTCCAAAGCACCGGTATTCTCTCCTGACTCAGGCTCAGGTTGTAGAGGTGTTGTAGGACAGGAGACAGCTGGCTGGCACATGTCTTCAGGATCCTGGGGCTGATACCGTCAGGGCCTGCAGCCTTCTGCTGGTGGAGTCTCTCCAGCTGTCTCCTAACCTGGCCTGCAGTCACAGTCATGCAGGGAAGGGTGCTTGTGTCTTCAGTGGAGGACGAGGAGGTGAAGGAGGAGGTGAAGGTGGAAGAGGAGGAGGAGGTGGAGGAGGAAGAGGAAGAGGAGGAGGAGGAGGAGGAGGAGGAGAGGTGCTGCACAGGAGAGCTCACAGCAGGGGAGTGAGGGGGGAGGGGAGGAAGCGAGGAAGGGGATGCGCATGCTCCGTCTCTTCTTCTCCAGGAATATAAACCTGAGCTCTAGGTTGACCAACTACCAAATATAATCTATTTCAAGGTGACTCAGAGTCTGAAAAATTGTGATGGGACCTGCAAACTATTGTAAAAAAAAAAAAGAAAAAAAAAAGAAATGTACATAAGATGGGGTACTTTTCTGGGTAATCATCAACTGACTAATCTTCTTCTACCAGTTACTGATGGTGTAATCTGTCTTGTGGAGCCTTCTGTTATAACAGACCTCCATGTTGTTATAAGTACTCTTAATATTCCACAGAGTTTTCATGATGGGTAGAATATAACACAAAAAATGTGTGTCATTACAGGAGGATGAATAAGACGCCCTAACTGCCGCCACAGAGAGAGAACATGCAGAAAGGCCTGTTGAGGTTCACACCTTTGGTTTCAGTTAATGATAGTGTTGTTATGCAATGCAACTTGCAGCTTCCTTCTCTCTAACAGAGCAATGCTGGAAATTACAATGAGGAAGAGGGTCCATCAACTTCCACAGCACAGCTTACCTCAGTAAGATGTTGTTCTGCATTGACCCACAACTTACTATGACACTGAGTAGACATGGCACTGTGAAATTCAACGTCATTTGTGTTCCTATGGCTCCCTGTGAAACAACTGTACAAGGTGTACTTGCAAACACAAATCAATAAGTCAGATCTGGAAATGGATCACATAAAGCTGTAGATCAAAAAACACAAATGGAAATACAACTGCTGGATAACCCAGGCCACTTCGCTTCCATATTGTTGATCATGTAGGCTGAATCACATATGATCTTCACAGTGGAGAACAGTAATTAGCTGCAGTAGCTGTATTGAAGTATATTTCATTTGGAATGTTAAAAACTACTATGTATGGCGTGCAGGTGGTCGAGTGGTTAGAGCGCATGCCATATACGCAGCCGACCCCGGTTCAATTCCGGCCGGAGGTCCTTTGCTGCATGTCACATTCCCCTCTCTCTCCCATATTTCCTATCTGTCTATTGCTTAATAAAGGTGTCTATGCCAAAAAATAAAAAAATAAAAAACTCTACTATGTAGACTTACCTGTACATTAATAATGTGGACAGATCTCCTATTCACATAATCTTCATTTATTGAAGGAGCTATGATGGGAATGTGAGTGCCATCAATGCAGCCAATCACACCTGGAAACCCTAAAATATATCAAATTGACTGATTAGTGCTTCAAGTCTGAAAGCTTTACGACATTACTTTAATTATTGCTTACACTAAGCAATAGAGCAATGTGGATTTCCTTGAGATGTCTGGTGGGTCTGTGACTCGGGAACACTACAAACGTGTATAGTAGTCGTTTCAGTGCCATTGTAATATTCCTGACAGCCCGGCAGACAGTTGCCTTGGACACATGCTCTGCATCACCAGTGTTGTACAAAAAACTGCCATTGGCAAATAAACGAACTGCAATACAAAGAATTTTCTGGGAACTGAGAGCATTTCCATGATGTGTCATGTGAGCGATGTGAGGGCTGAGAATATTGTTTAGATAAATTACTGAAGTGCAGAGAAATGGAAACGCTCAAACAGGTACTCATCTAGGAATGATAAAACATCCAATCGGGGTCTGAGAATCCTCTCCCGACAGAGATTTCTGTAGAGTATTTGCGCTTCAACATCAACCGGCACCTCGAGAAACGGACACACCATGTCTGCCACTGTCTTCAGTCTGCAGGCTCCAACTTCGGAGCAGGGGAAACTCAGGGTTAGTTGAAGCAAACCTGCCAGCGAGCAGGTTAGTTTCACAGAGTATGTTGCCTGGGTAACTTACGCTGAACTGGCTTTGTGAAACCAAAAGAACAGAGTTTCCCTCATCTCAGGGTTGACTAACTCAGGGTTTTTACTAAACCTGCTTTCTGAAACGGGCCACTGGTCAGATACGTTCAAACCCAAACTGTTAACAATGGCGGAGAACATACAACAACAACAGAGCAGAAACATGCCCCATCATTGCCCACGTCAAAGGGAAGAAATAAAAAGACTGACGAAGAAAAGCATTGTAAAAAGAAAAAATTGACATTTCAGAGTTGGAGGGAGTTGCGAGATTTGTAAGGACTTAAAAGCGACACAGAGTTAGCTGCTTTTTTGCTGGACAAGTAAGGACCCCTGCTTGATATATGTTTTAATTCTATGTTCTAACCACAAGGCAATGGTGGCGGCGGTTACAGTAATACTTGCAATAGCGCATATCGCCGTACCATACTGCAGTCGAGCTACATAGCTTGTTCGCAAACCTAGCTTGTTAGCTTGTATGCTAACAAAAGTGTCTTTCAAGTGACCGGGCAGTTATAACGTTAGTTTGTGTTCAGTATGCTCTGAAGTGGTTGAATTGGTTTAGACCAATAACGTTACTCATGCTTCAGAAAGGCAGCATGGCAAAAATATTGCACCAGGTAATGATTACCTGGTTACTATATCTACAGTGAAGTCTCAGTCTCAACATGTTATCCATAAATTACAAACAGATATTCAGTCCACGATTTAAACTTTTTTTCAAGGTTTGGCTTGGAGATAAAAACTTGCCACATATCCCACATAGATATGAGATACTTTATTGGGTATCTCAGTGGGTAGAGCTGGTTGACTAGTGATCAGAAGATCGCTGGTTCGAATCCCGGCTCCCCGGGGCGGGACTGAGCTACATGTTGAAGTACCCTTGAGCAAGATACTGAACCCCCAAAGCTCCTGATGTGCAGTTGGCACCTTGTGAGGCAGCCACTGCCATCAGTAAGGGTCCTGCGATGAGCTGGCGACTCATTTAGGGTGGCACACAACATCTACTTGATGGATACTTGTATTCATCTAAATAAATATAGCAAATCAGAAAAAAAAACATCTGAATCACATTAAATCATCTTAATTGCTCTGTAAATAACAAACCTGAAATACTTAAACCAATATTTTACAACTGTTAATGTGTTAGTCACTCTCTTAGGTGGGATAAAGAACTTTATTAATTTATTTTAGCCTAGCATCATTAGCTAAATTAGCTACTGCAGATTAGCCTTGCGTGTAACAGGTGAATCAAGTCAATAAAAACTATAAAAGCAGTGAGTAAAATCAACGATGAAGATTAAATAAAGTCTGAATAATAGGCTAAATGCAGTTTGAAGCTTCTCGAAGAGGACAATGTAGTAATAAAGTTTATAAAACAGATAAAAAAGAGAGTAATAACGGGAATAATTAGCAATAAAACAATAATAAAAACGCTGCGTCACTGCGACACCATCTTGTGAAGTAACAACAACCAGAACACCAAATTTTAGCAAGAAAACAACTATTTTATCTTCATCATCACATGCTGACAGAAATAAAACAAAGAAACAAACTCACTGTCTCCTCATGTACCAGGAGCAGAGTTTAATGTCCATTGACACCATCGACAACCTTCTTTCTCAGGTAATTGTAACAATATGTCGGCTGACCAGCAGAGGGCGCTACAGGCATTCTGACGACACTGAACAACAGTTTTATTTCATTTGATGACAGTTTCATTCACTGCGGTGTTTCAGGAGGTTTTGTTCAGTGTTGTACAGTTATGATGACACCTGACAGCAGTAATATGTTATCCTTTGTTAGACCAAACATATCCATGTCACATGATTTTCTTAGCTTAGAGCAAATCTCAACTGATTTCTGACAGACAGCATTTGAGTCCAGGACAAACTTACCCAATGGGCCAATAGAATATATTGTCATGTATTTGTATTCATGTATGGTATCAGCATTTGAAGTACTGGTTGCGTAGTAAAATGTCTCTGATATCTGATGTGACATAAATAATAATACAAATGCATCAATGTTTTACTGTTAGATTGGCTCTTGGTGAAGCTAGTTTAGACTATTTTATATACTTTATCCAGTGCATCTCTGTTTGGCCCTCTAAAGGGTCATCAAATAAATCTAAGGAGCTGTCAGATGATTAATGGGAGAGGAAAAAAGAAAAAGTAATTTCTGCTACTCAAATTTGTTCTCAATTTTTCTGTATTCTTTCATTTTTTGTGAATCACTGGCTCACAGTTTTTGAAATTAACAATGTGAGACGTTCAGTGGAGAAAAGTGTCTTTGGTGGAACTGACATTAACTCAAAGTCACAAAACAACTTTTATTAACTTTTATATGGAAAATCTTGATCTGAAACTAAAGCTGTTAGATGAATGTACTGGATTGAAAAGTACATTTCCCTTTTAGTTGTAGTGGAGTAGAAGCAGAAAGACGCATACAAATGGAAAGTAAATGCATAAATGTACTTGGTTACATTCCAGCAGTGAAAAAAGCGCATTGATGATTTTCCAGCATTGAACAATGTTCTGACAGCTGTGATGAAGGTCTGTACGGTGGCCCAGCTGGACTAAAACTGAAGAGATAACTCAAACAGAAAGCATGTCTCACAGGAGCAGATAGACTCTACACAGAGCTATACACCTCTTCGCCCTCTGATTGGTTCAGCCTCCTGTCAGTCTCTGGTCTCTGATTGGTCCTCCAAAATCCTTCAGACATAAAATAAATAAAACACCTGTTGTTACTTCAGTATCAGAGAGAATTATAACTAAAGCGAGAAGTCTGTTAAATTTGAGAAGCTGGATGTCTGACGAAACAAACATCAGCGGTTTGAAGCCTGCAGGTTAATACACTGTACACTGAGGGGTGTGTGTGTGTGTGTGTGTGTGTGTGTGTGTGTGTGTACTGACTGTAAGCAGCAGTCAGCAGCAGTGCAGGTATGAAGACGATGAAGGAAACCCTCACTGTGTTTCCAATGAAGCTCTGCAGACTGTCGACCGGCTGCTGCTGCTGCTGGACAGACGACTGTCAACAAACAGACAAACAAGCAAATGTTAGGCTGTGTTAACTTTTCTGCTGCCATGGTAACTATGTCAATCACAAGGTGCACCCATGTTTAGAAATGTTATGACAAAAAACACAGTCCTTTTTTTTTTATGTTTTTGTTATATAATTATTTACTAAAAGCAATGCACATTCAAGCTAAATATCACTTAAGTGAAAGTGAAAGTCAGCCATACAAATAGGACTTCAGAGTGGGTGCCACTTGCCAACAGGAAAGGCAGACAATTGCTTGGGGCCCCTGGGCCGTAGGGTCAAAACAACAGCAGTGTCAATTCAAAAAGTTTGCAATCACAGTACGAGACGTGATCTCCCTAGCTCTACCTGACTCCACCTACTCCCAATTCAAGTGGCGTGTGCTTGATCGCATTATAAATAAACCTAATGTCAACAAAGTGGGAAGCCACAAACAAAAACAAAGAGGAGTTATCGCTCGGGAAGTGAAAAAAGAAAGAAGAAAAAAAGATGACAGTGGTAAGTTGAGTGGATAATAATATGAAACATTATAGTTCCCAGCTATGCTGCTAGTACAGCTGTGGGCGAGAGAGACTTCCGTAACGTAAATTTTCACTCAAATGTGTGCTGTTTATTTAGACATTATCCAGCTATCCTGGGCCATCCAGGAGTCAAAGTCAGTACAGTGGACTTGTTAGCCAAAAGGCTAAAAAAAAGTAGAAACTAGTATTTCATTTGGTCTGGGGCATTGCTATGAAAATAAATTTAGTCTCCGCCATTTTTAAAGTAACACCTTACCTGTCGTTTTATAGGACACCAGAGAGTGATTTGGAGAGGGACTAAGCTAACATTGACTTGGACAATCATTTTTCTGTAACCGAGCTAACTCTCAAGCTACGACATTATGAAAATAAGATGCAAAGAAATTTTGACAAGGGTACTCTAAATTACTACTCTGTATTGGAACTACATTAAATGACATTGACCCTATCAAAGCAATGAAAGAAAGCTATGCCCAAGAAGAACATTCAAAAGTTGAATTTAAGGGATTCTAATTCAATAATGTGTAAGCATTTTAAATTGACATTAATAACATGTTACTGTGTTATAAGTATCACTGTATTATCTTTCCTCAGGATCATTGCTAAAGTTTCTGGCACCAGCAGCGGATAAGAGATAACGTGACACTTCTAAATGCTGATAACGGTAACTGTGAATTCAACATTTCAATTACAAGTTGTTTTGTGGCACTGTTTGGAATACAACTTGTTTACATTTCACAATTTTTGTTGTTGTCATATTATTTATGATATAATGGTTTAACGCTTGTTCGATGAGCCCCCTGAATAATTGCCTATGGACCCCATCAGACTCTAGAATCGCCCCTGGACTTAAGTAAAAGTCTACACTTAACATGTTTTTAAGAGAAGTAATAATAAGTAAGTAAAAATATTCTTGTAGTAATTGTAATAAAGCCTTAAAATTAAAAGGAAAAATATATCTTGCTAATTTGGCCCTGATGCAGCATGTCATTTGCAAAGTAACTAGTTACTGAAGTTATCAAATAAATGTAGTTGTAGTAAAATATTTGCCTCCAGAATGTAGTAGAGGGGAAGTTTAAAGCAGCAGAAAATGGAAAAACTTTTAAGTGTTTGATTAAATATACTTAGTTACACTACATCACTGCTAACTTCATCAGTACTAGTGTAATATTATTCACAGTCCAGATAATAACAATAATGTGTAGAGTTGTCAATGTAAACCATCTTCGTTACCTGAACCAGCGCCACCATTGCCCCTGTGGTGTCTTCTCCAGTGACATCACTTCCTATCTGCCTGGTCACATCCTGTCCACTGAAACCTGCTGACAAGATGAGAGCGTCTCAAAACTAAATCGTGAAAATGATTTTCTTTGCCTTACCGTGAAGGTCCGTCCTGAACTCACCTGTTGTTGTGTGTGGTGCGTTCAGGTTCTCAGCATCCCAGTTGTCAAGGCGCTCAGAGGTTTCAGAGACCACAGAGCGAGCTGCACGAGGACAGACAGGAGACAAGTTATAGAAAACAGTCTGATCTACTTCCTGTTACTACTACTACTACTACTACTACTACTACTACTACTACTACTACTACTAATTGTGTTAATTCATGTAAAATCTGAACACACCTTTATCTGGTTAACATGAAGCTAAAAGAATCAGAGTCAGAGTGTCTGCTCTGGCTCAGACTGTACGTACGGTTGATGATGATGAGGTGAACGGTGGATGTTTGGTCATTGAACAGACCGGGCAGCTGAACTCTGCAGTGATAGAAACCAGCGTCTGATGATCGAGAGCTATAGATGGACAGAGAGGAGGAGGAAGATATAGAGTACCTGCAGAAGAGAGGAGATCATCAGGAAAACCAAGTACATTCATTTTGTATCTAATGTATATTCATACGTTATTTTTTTTTCATTTCAACCTCTACAGGTAAACAGAACTTAACTAAAAGAAGATGCAACTATTAAGACTGAAAAATGTCTCAACGTCTCCACTAATAACAACAGGAAAATGTCTTGATGTCTCGCCAAAAATATCTGGTTTCGTTGCCACGAACAACACTGGCATATGTCCCAATGTTTTGTTAAAAATATCTGGTGTTCTTGCAACTAACACAGTTGGAAACATCCCAACATCTCATTAAAAAACTCTGGGTTTTTTTTGCCAGTAACACAACTGGAAAAATGCCCCGCCAGATGTGTTACTAACACGACTGGAAAATGTCCTGACACCTTGTCAAAATAATCTGTTTTTTTTTGTCACTAACACGACTGTACAATGTGCCGACGTCTCTCCAAAAGTATTTGGTTTTGTTTACCACCTGTGACCATGTACCTGTAGGACTTCCTGTATGAGACCTGATCTCCAGCTGCGTTGATCACAGTGTTGTGGCAGGTGAACAGTGATGGCTCTCCTCTCCCCCAGCACACCTCCACTCCTCTCTGACTGACCGCCTCCGATAGACAGGGCAGCTTCACCCTCCTCCCGGCCACGCCCACCACCGTCTCCGTGGTGACCGCTGACACTCGGGCTGCCACAGACACAAAGATGGTTTCAGACCATAATTCGATCTCGACACAATGTTTATACATCTTCAGTGCAAGAGCTGGTGGAGTTGTTTGAGGTGAAGTTCATTTTCAACAATTAAATGATTATTTCAATTTTGAATTAATCTGCCGACTGTTTTTCTCAGTTAATTGATTGTTTAGTTTGTTTAAATACTCAAAATAGTGAGAAAATGTGGTCACAATGACCCAAAGTGACACCTACACAATGTTTAATTTGTCCAACCAACAGGCCAAGCTTCAACATTTTTACAAAGATATTCATATTATTAGAATAATGCAATGGAAGATCAACAAATAACGGACCATACCATAACATGTTTTAACATGAAAAATGACTTAAATGATCAGAAAAGTTGACAATTACTAAATTAAAATGTAAAAACTGCTGATATATTCTTGTAAAATAACTAAAGCTGCCAGATAAAAGCAGTGAGAATAAAAAGTACAATATTTCCCTTCTGAGATGTAGAAACACTTCGTTGACCACATGGTTATCAATGAAAGTGTCCGACAGTCTGATTTTAGTCCAGTGTGTCCCTTGTATCAGTTAAACAGTTAAGGTCAGTGAGAGGACGGCAAGCTTCAGCATCAGGTTCAGACTCACCTGTGAGGAAACAGATTAGGGTGAAGGTGTGAAGAAGCAACGACAGCATGTTGATGTGTTTCTTCAGACGGACGGTCAGACAGACAGACAGAGAGGAAGAGTTGGAAAGACGACTCACTCATGTTACTTCTCTTTTCCACTCGTCCTGTTATTTATAGACACAGACTGATGTTGCCAAACAGGAAAAAGTCAGAAAAACAGTTTTTGAAAATCAGCTCAGAAATTCAACAGACTTTGAACAAGAGACACAGAGGTGGAAGAGGTACTCACACTACTGAAGCAAAAGTAGCAAAAAGTCCTTGTTTCCTATCCCTATCTCCTTTTTTGTCTCCTGCCTTAGTTTCCCCTCCTTGTCTCCTTTCCATGTCACCTCTCCTTGTCTCCTCCCCTCTTTTCTTCTACTTGTCTCTCTACTTGTTTACCGTTCTTGTCTCCATTATCTCCTTCCCTTGTCTCTTTTCTTTGTTACCTTTCCTAGTTTCCTCTCCCTGTCCACTCTCCTTGTTTCCCTTCCTTGTCAACCCTCTCTTCTCATCTCTTTTCTTTGTCTCCTTTCCATGTTTGGTTTCCTTGTTTCCTCTCCTTGTCACTTGTCCCTATTTTCTCTCTTTGTCTCATTTCCATTTTGTATTTCCTGTTTTCTCTTCTTATTTCTTTGCCTTATCTCACAACTTTATTTAATCCGTGTTTCATTCCATTGGCTCCTTTCCTTGTTTCTTCCCTTGTTCATCCTTATTATTATATTATATTATTTCATCTCCTCCTCTCCTTTCGTCCCTTTACCCAACTTCCTCTCCTTGCTTCATCTCCTTGTCTCTTTCCCTTCTTTCCTCTCCTTTTTTCCACCCATGTCTCCTGTCCTTGTTTCCTTTCCTCTCTTCACCGCCTCTCTTGTCTCCTCTCCTTGCCATCTTCTTTTTCTAATATCTACCGTTTGCTGACTGTGAAAACATTCAGGGGTCAAAGGTCAGCTTTTCTTGGCCTCTCTTCTGATTTCCTGCCACATTCCTCTCTGATCACATTCCTCCCGCTGGAAATATAAATACATAATATATTTATACAACATATTAAACTCTATATTTATAATCACAGACAATATACGAGCTCCCAGCATGCATCTTGTTCCGACTCCTCTGATGGTAGAAACATGTGACTGCGGACTCCAGCATGTTTCTGCTCTGGGTTTAAATTAGATTACTAGATTATGTATAGAACGTTCAGCTTTAACAAGATATCAGTATATAACCAGGTTCAGTAAAAGGAGTAGTTCAACATTATTCGCTCTCTCCGTCACGTTTTGAATGCAGGAAAAAAATAATCATCGTCTGGTTTAGGTCGTAACGTGACATTTAACACTTTAGTGAGATCACAGGATTTACTGACATCACTGATATAATGCTATGGAAGCCATGAACACACAGCTGTAAACCCTCTGGAATCAATACAGTTATTGATGACTGACACACAGCTTAAGATCAAGGCCCACTGCTCAAATGTGATTAACGTGTGTGTGTGAGTTGTGTAATCCGTGATGTCATCCTGCCTTATAAAATCAAACCGGTCACACCTCGTCTGTCTGTCTGAATACTAAACAATACTTAGTTGTAATCTTTGCTGCTGAACATCAGCTGTGACTTTAATGGTGATGACAACAACAACTATGGGAGGTGGAGTAGGAGCAGGAGGAGCGGGGGATGAAGGTCAGAGTCTCTATTAACCTCACAGCGAAGAAGAAAAAGAAGACGAAACAGAACGGCTTAACCTTCAGACACCATGAAGACTCAAACTGACACATTTGCACATGCTGATGTCATTTTATTGGTCGTTGCCATGACGACAGTCCGCTTCGCCGCCTCCACCCTTTGCCTCGACTTTTCCTCCGACCTCTGTGATCCTCACAGGGTTTAGTTTGTGGTCAGATAAGACAGAGAAAACATCTCCTGTGCAGCAACATGCTGTGTGGCTGATGGGAAATGTTGTTTTGAATAATGAGGCTTGAGTTCATTCATACTGTTTCCTGAAAAACAAACAAACCAACAGAGGAAGACGAAGATAAATCAGGCTTCTCTACACGCAGAGTAATTATTAGTAGGACATCCACAAAGCTTGACAGTGTCACTGCTGGCGTGTTTTTGGAATTTTGTTCCATTTTTGTGTCTTGTCTTATTTCCACTGTGGGAAATTTTAGTTCATAAATCTGTTAACTTACAACATATGTTAAAGGAACAGGTTACCCCAAAAAGAAAATGCATACATTATTTTTATCAAATAAATGGAGGGGAGAAAAAAGTACAATGTTTCCCTCCAAAATGTAGTGGAGTGGAAGTATAAAGTAGCAGAACATGTAAATATTCGAGTAAAGTACAAATGCTCGAAATTGTACTCAAGTACAGTACTTGAGTAAATGTACTTTGTTACTGAATGTATATATTAACTATCACTTGTCAAATGACAAACCATAAGGAGCACTGACTACAACTGAGCACAACTTTTCATGCTGTTACTGTATCAATAGTCTCACATAGACATATCAAAGTTCACTGGCACAAATATTTTACATGTAGGAGTCCAAAAAGACGCTAAAAACACTCCTTCAACAGGGGACGGATCCCATTTCTTTGACCAACAAATCCATGTTGAAATTGGTTGGAGGAGAGCTAGTTAGCTATTGGCAGGTTTTGAGCTGCAGTATCCTACAGTTTGTTCGGTTAAAGGAGGGAAGAGCTAACATATCAGCTAATGGAGCTAATGGCAACGATGACACAAGTTTGGTTTTAAACTTTAAACAGTTTAAAGGCAAAAGTACTTAAAATGCTAATATTATCTATAATAACTAGATGATAATAAAGTATAGAATCAATTCTTTGATTGTTGCACAGTTTACTTTGAGACTGTGATGAAAAAGTTAGTCTGAAGCCCTGATAGCTACTAATTATTTGGTTTGGACTGGACTGAATATTTAGCTCTTGTATATAGAACAGATGTATTTAGTTGTTGTTTCACTAATCAATAAGATACAATGATGTGTGGCTCCACAGGTGTTGAATAAGACTTTACATTCCAAGAGTTAATCTTTTATTTGTCCGTCTTTTACATCAGGCTACTTTACATCTTTATTTTTTTTAATTTCGGAAACTTAAATACATTAAATCATGATTTATTTTTCTAAAAAGGTCACTTTTCATATAGTTTGAGTTGTATTTTCATTGTGATAACAAAAAAGTCTGCCAACACCAACAATATTCTTTGAACAACAAATCCACGTGAAATTAGCAAGAACATTGAAGAAAACTAACAAAAGTGAAAGCTAATGGAGCTAACGGCAAGCACACAGCAGGGTTGAGAGGCTCACTACAGATGAGTATGAAGCATTAAACAGTGAACTGCAGTTTAATGTGAAAACACAACACGTCTACAACAACGTACTACTTTCAATGTGATAAAAAAGTTGTGAGTAAGTATTTTTCATCATCGTTTTTGTGACAAAATCAAGACAAAGATGTGTAGACTGACAGGGTTAGTGTAGTCTTTCCTCCAACTAAACTGATAACCACACTGGTTATTTTGTTGAGTATATGAACAAAAAGGCACGCAGATTCAGAACCTGCTGATTGAGTTTCTCAACAAAAAGACAAACTCTGTCAGGGCAAAAATAAAAATATCACAACCGTTTTTTTAAAAGTTTGAAGCTCGTTCAGTGAAGATACAATGTAATTAGATGTTAATAGATTTTAATAAATGTAAATAGATGTTAATGGATGTTAATAATTCAGTCAGTGAGTGGACATCTCTTTATCTATTGGTGTGAATCTCTGGATCGACATCATTCCAAACACTTTGAAGCAGGTCGAGTGCTATCGAGCGTTTCAGCCTCGCATTAGCATCATGTAGCATCGTGTTCATTAGCCCCATGCTGGACAGCTTCAGGCCTGTTAGCCCGGTGCTCATTAATGTGGAACCACTCAAAGTTAATGCTGCTCGCTGCCGTCTGTCCACATTCAGTCAGTCTGTCCTTATTAGCATAATATAATTAGAATCAGCAGACTTGCATATGAGCCATTGACTGGTGTTAGCTGGACACTAATGTCTGCTGGAGTGGATGTGACACGAAGCTTTAATACACAGAGGAGGTAAGATGGGTGGAGAGAAGGGGAGGAGATAAAAGAGGAGATGGAGGAAGATAGAGGACAGTCTCCTTATCAGTTGTTTCTATAGCAACAGGACTCAAGTGAAAGGAAGCGAGACAGATTCATCACTACTGTATAAACTGGATCTGATCAGCCACAAAGAGGCCCTGGGGCCAAAATGAGCTCTGGATCATCTGAAGACCCCCGACTATTTATGTGCTCTATGTGACCAGTGATGCATTTCAAGTACCCATCAAACACAACCGACGACACCTGAAAACTATTTTATGTCTCAGCTTCAGCTCCAGACAAGTATTCAATAGTAGATAAATATGACAATGTAAATGATAAAGTTTATAAGATAGTTGATTATTTAGTCTCATTCCCAACTTGTCAAGTACTGACACTACTGAACCAATAGATTGGAAAAGAGCCAAGTAACTCAAGCTGATTATTATTTCTCATTCTCATTTTTATGAAATATGAATAATATTATAATATCAATTGCGTCAGGATTTATTTAATGATAATTAATACCTTCATCAGTTGACTTTTGCCATCCAGGTAACCATAGAGAGCCAAATTCACGCCCCTTATTTCCGAGAGACTTTGTATTGTCATTAATGCAGAGAGACAGATCATTTTTTGATTCTGTTTGTATTGTCATGAAATACACATAGGATGTTTGTCAATTTAAAAGATAATTTTCCAAGTCGAGAAAGTCTGTCCTAATTAAAATAAGATATCATCCAGTTTTGTGTTAAACCGCTCAGTGAACTACATCGTCTCAAGATGAAAATCACAGTAAATCCAGTCATGCTGACTGTTGGAAAAATTATGCTTATGTTATCAGTTTCTTGCATTGCATTGATATAACCTGCTTTCCTTCCTTTATATGTTTGTGGAAATGTACCAAGCTCCTGGAAAAGTACTGCGAAGAAACATACTCACCCTCCGGCGGGACCACAAGGCCTCGAATGGCATCTTGTGTGAATAACTGATGGTGGACATCATAAGAATGTTTGTGTGAAGGATAGATGCTGAAGGCCATAGGTCCGAAAGTGTGTACGTGTACTTCTCCATCGTGCATAACAACTGTATGACTCACATGTACTGTCAAAGAGCCAATCATATACGTTTACGCCCAAATGTATGACAATAAAAGATGTGCATGGGGAAGAGCTCGTTGGAACTCAGGAGCCCAGACTTTGTGTGCTGACTTCTGCTCTTCCCCTTTGCCTAGAAAGACAATCTCCGTGTCCGTGTCTCATTTCTTAACAGATTTAAACCCAACATTTCTTGGTGCCGTGACCCGGATCTCAACATACCCAACTCTGCCAGAAGGAGGACGACACACCGAAGCCCGTCGATGGCCAGGACCACAACAGGTGGCCTGAAGGAAAGCCCGGGGGAGTGAATTCTCCGCTCGGCCGGTAGTATAGACGTCCCCTCCAACTGAACAGGGTTGGATTGACGGGATCCGGACTTTGAAACTAAGGAGACAGGACCGGAGAACTGAGGAAAAAACATATCACCTTTTCTTGTGAGTAAAAACACTCTACATTTAGAAACACGTTATTGCAAGTTCCTAGGCAAAGTAAAATAGAAACAAAATTAAAATCAGTTTAAATAGTATTTCTCTTTGAAGCAGCAGCATAGACTGAAACCTTATCGGTGTAAACGAATGTCTATGGCCTGTTGAAGTAGAAGAGAACGCATAAAAAACACAATGCAGACCAGGGAAAAGCATTAAAAGAAACGATCACTGAGAAAAAAGAAAAAAACAACAACCTTTTTTTCTTCCTTTTCTCCCCCTTACAATGGGTGGGAAGAATTCTCGTAAAACTGTAGAAGAAGACAGTACAGGTGATAAAAAATATATGAAACAATGGAATCCTCAAAGTGTCAAGTATCTGAATAAATGGAAAAAGAAGTATGGATTTACAGGCCGCCTAAAAGAAAGAGAAATAAAGGATTTAATATCCTGCTTGGAGATCAGTCTCATCACCAAGCGAGGGAAAAAGCATGAAGAAAGAGCTGACGAGCTCCGCATAGCGCAAGGATGGAGCTTTAGCAGTAACACAGGCCTGTACAGAAAAGCCATAAACCACACTGTCAGTGCACTTCCCGCTGTACATGAGTTGCGCCCTTGACACCCTCCCACAAGCTGTTTGCTTACTGAAGAGGAGGAAGCAGACTTAAAGGGCCTCTCACCCAGTTTATGGACTACAGGACCTGCAGATGTAGGTTTGATGACAACTGCAGCCCCAGTGCGAATCCAGCCAAAATCTGACTGGAGGCCCCGCGTTAAACAGTATCCGTTAAAACCAGAAGCATTACAAGGCACTCGCCCAGTGATTGAACAATTGTTGAAAGCTAATGTTATTTGCGAATGCCCCGATTCCCCGTGTAAAACCCTTTACTCAAACTGTAGATTGCAGAGAAGGATTTATGACTTCTGTGCTCACTCAACTGCATGGTGGGAAAATGAAACCTGTTGCATTCTACTCCAAACGATTAGACTCTGTAGCTATAGCTCTGCCTCCTTGTGTACAGGCTATAGCTGCTGCTGCTCTAGCTGTACAACAAGCGGCCTCGGGATGTTTTGGCAATTCTGACACGTACTCAGCAGAGGCAATACACCCTCTTATCACCCTCGATGTCCTCCGTGATATGCAGACCTCTGCTCCTGATAATGAAAAACAGTATTGGGTCAAACAAGGCGCTGAAACAGACAAAACAGGACTGTATACACAGGCTAACAAACCTATTCTCCCTAAAAACTTGTACAAAGCTGCCGCCATTTCGAGTCATGGGCCTTGCCATGTCTCAACAGGAGGGATGACAGACCTAGTAAACAGAAGCTTTGTAACCTATGGATTTAATTCCTACTCAAAAAACGTTTGCAGATCATGTGTAATTTGCATAAAACACAACCCACAGGGCAATGTAAGACCAAAACGAGGGAAATTCCCAGAACCAACTGAACCTTTTCAGACTATGCACATGGATTTCATAGAACTAAACAGAAGCGGGCCATACAAATACTGTTTGGTAGTAGTTAATGCATATTCAAAATGGGTTGAAATAATACCTTCAAAAGCTGCAGACTCACTGACAGTAGCAAAAGCATTGTGCAAAACAATTGTGCCACAGTATGGGATCCCCGAAGTATTGTACAGTGATAATGGTGCACATTTTGTAAACCAAGTTGTAAGTCAAGTTGCAAAACACTTACAAATAAGTCTAAAAAATCATTGTGCCTACCACCCCCAAAGTGCAGGTCTGGTAGAAAGAACAAATGGGATTGTCAAATCTCGGTTAAAGAAATGCATGGAAGAAACAAAGAGACCATGGCCTGACTGTTTAGATCTAGTAAAATTGTACATGAGAATCACTCCGACCGATAAAGGGTTAACCCCATTTGAGATAGTTCATGGTAGGGCATTTAGACTCCCTGTTGTCTCAAAAGACCTTGAGGTGTCTGAATAAGAGACAACATTGGCGGAGCACATGAGAAAACTGTTGGACCAAAAAGATGTTTCCAAAACAAATTTACTGCCCTCTGATTCTCTTCCCCCTCCACAGGACAGCCAGAAAGTGAGGCCAGGGGACTACATATTCGTCAAAATCATCAAAAGAAAATGTTGGTCCAGCCCACGGTGGGAGGGTCCGTACCAGGTCCTGCTAACAACACCAACAGCAGTAAAGATTGCAGAAAGGACAACTTGGATCCACCTCAGCCACTGCAAACTGCAGCCTACCTCTGTCTCAACTGGATAGTGGGGAAGTCTGGGCTACAAAGGGGGCTCTGCTATATAGCAGCAGGGCCGTCTCAAACCCCAGTGAAGAAAACAACTGATCCCTGTCCTATTAGGATGACAGAGCAAGGTGATGCAGAATCGGATTGTTCTGGACTTGCTAACAGGATCACAAGGAGGAGTGTGTGCAGTTATTGGACAAACATGTTGTACCTACATCCCTGACGGCAAATGCAATTATTATCCCAAAGGTATGAGTTTGTTAATCCTCAACCTTATGCTGATTCCGGAGTGTAAAAATGTTTTACACCTCGTCTTTTTCCAATGAAGGTATTATCGAAAATGGCGACAAGAGATAATAACCTGACGAACTAAAAGTACGAGCAATAAAACTGATAAACAGGAGGGAAATGTTGGAAAAATTATGCTTATGTTATCAGTTTCTTGCATTGCATTGATATAACCTGCTTGCCTTCCTTTATATGTTTGTGGAAATGTACCAAGCTCCTGGAAAAGTACTGCGAAGAAACACACTCACCCTCCGGCGGGACCACAAGGCCTCGAATGGCATCTTGTGTGAATAACTGATGGTGGACATCATAAGAATGTTTGTGTGAAGGATATATGCTGAAGGCCATAGGTCCGAAAGTGTGTACGTGTACTTCTCCATCGTGCATAACAACTGTATGACTCACATGTACTGTCAAAGAGCCAATCATATACGTTTACGCCCAAATGTATGACAATAAAAGATGTGCATGGGGAAGAGCTCGTTGGAACTCAGGAGCCCAGACTTTGTGTGCTGACTTCTGCTCTTCCCCTTTGCCTAGAAAGACAATCTCCGTGTCCGTGTCTCATTTCTTAACAGATTTAAACCCAACACTGACAACTGCAGCTATGTGAAAGGAGAGTTCATCAGTTCTGCAAGCTGCTATTGTGTTAAAGTTAAAGCAACATTTTCAAACATTTAAAACTATTTTACTGTTAAATAACAGCTTCAGAATCCTTTTAATGTTATGGTAAATTGTAGGGTGAATGCTGTCTCTGTCTCACTCCCTACACCCCCCAATCACTTGTTTATACAATATGTAACTTCAGTGAGAAGGTAGGATAGCAGTTTGTGCCACCTTATGTACAGTACACACACACATCAACTATCACTGCTTTTGGCGAAATTAGATCTTAATTTATGGAGGTAATGTTTTATAGTTTCCCCTCTAATGTCTTGTAGCTGCTCTGCCTCAACTTTGCATGATTTACAGAGTTTCCTGAAAGCAACCTGTAAATGCCAAGGCCCCAGGAACAGCATCAGCCCATGAAGCCAACTTTCGTAGTGGCCAAACCTATAATTACATCATCATGTATTGCCCTGGAGCCCAAAGTGACCTTTTCCATAAACTAACATTGTGAAAGAAGCATCTGTAAAATGTTGAACACATTTCTTTGAGTGTCACAAGCCCAGCAAAATGACTCATTTGACTGTCATCATTAGTTCTGTTCAGTCCCAAAAAATTTGGAAAGTGTAGAAGAGGCGCACAATTCAATTATTTCATTTCAATTTAAGTTAGCTGGGCTCTAAACTAAACCAGAAGTTAGCTGGCTCGGTTGGTGAATTCTCTGAGCATTGAAGTCAAGCTTTTTTGGCTTCATGCACCACTGAACAGCTTTCATAGGAATGAATGTGGCTCCTCCTCCAACACTGTATGTGATGTAATGTCCTGCCCTTGGTTTATGTCCGTCACATCTGGCCCGCCGGTATATAAGACGCACACCGTTGACACTACAAGTCCCAGAATTCACTGCAACAGTGAGCATGCCCAGACTGGCAAGCCCACCTGCACCTTCCCCCCACTTTATTGTCCATCCGAGGTCAGAAGTCAACTGCGCTCATTACTTTTAAATGCAATTAAATATAACTTCCAAAAGAAATGGCCAAATGAAAAGTGGACTATGAAAACAGGGGCAGTGTCTGTTTACAGACATTAGCGGTAAACCATTTTGCCTTGTTTGTGGAGCTGACGTGGCCTTAATTAAAGTCACAAAGACAGTCACTGTGCCCTATCAGACAGAGGTGCAATGGCTTAGTCGAGCAAAAGTGCTTAATAGATTTCTTGAGTGGCATGAGGAAATCTGCCAGTTTCTGGAAAGCAAAGAGGAGGACACCACAGAGCTCTGGGGCAAAAAGTGGCGATGTGAACTGGCGTTTTTGTGCGACATAACGAAACATATCACTGTGCTTCAGGGACAAGGACGACATGTATGGTGTAGTGAGAGCTTTCCAAACAAAGCTGCGCCTGTGGGCGACTCAGATGCAGCAGGGAAACTTTAGTCACTTGGTGTGCTGCCAAACAATGACAAGACATGTTTCCACCGCTCTCCCGACAGCACATTTGCTGATAAACTGGGCGCACTTGGCACAGAGTTCACACAGCAATATTTCGACTTTGCGGCTCAGAAATTAAAATTTGAACTGATCAGCAATCCAGCACCTGTAAACCTCCAAATGGAGCTGATAGACCTCCAGTGTAATAATACACTCAAGGCGTAGTACGACTCTGTGGGTGCTGCACAGTTTCCAAGCTTCATCCCTGCAACCATGCCTCAAATCCGTTTACATGATTCTCAAATCTTCTGCATGTCTGGAAGCACATACCTATGTTAGCAGCTTTTCTGTGTGATGAAGATGAACAAAAATCCAACAAAGGAGTCGTCTCACTGATGCACACCATCACTCCATCTTGAGGGTTTCCACAGCACAGAACCTAACCCCAAACATGAACTGATGAAATGGCAGTTAGGAAAAGGTGCCAAACATCTGGCTCTAGCACATAAATATGCTTTCCTTTCGGCACTTGCATCCAATAGCCTGTTGATCCTTTTTAATAGATGTTGCCTCTGTTTTCCTGGTATTTAATTTTGGCTCTCACTGTGTTTGAGTTTGACACCCCTGATTTACACCATTAGCACAGCAGGTTTGGACTGCTTGGAAAAGGTTTTCAGTTCCAGGGCCAGAATGGACACCGGTACCGCAGACGGGTGAGTGAGCAATGGAACTAGGCTCAGCAGCCACTAAGCATAAAATGGGAATATTCAAGTAAAGTAGGAGCACCTCAGATTAAGCACAATACTTGAGTGAATGTACTTAGTTACATTCCACCTCTGACCTCATTATTTCTACACTCCTGTCTGTGGCCTTGAACAGTCGTCACTTGAACGTCACCCCCTCTGAATCAGACTGAAACAACTTTAAGGTTCTTATGCGACCACTTGAATATTTCCATTTCAGCACATTAAGAACACGACTGCTTTAAGGACCACAGCTCACATTAAAGCGGCTCCAGACAAAACATTTGAATCAGCTGGTTGAGTTTGGTCTCAACTGACAGTTACGACTACAGCTCTGTCCATGTGTCCTCGTCTGTTTTAAAAGGATTCAGTTATTTGATGTCCTCTCCGGCTCGTAAACACTCTCTAAGTGCTCTCGCAAAAAAGAAAAAGAAATCAGAGGTGAATAAATGAATACTGAACAGCACTCTGCATCAAAGCAGAGACACAGGCCTGAAACCCATAGATGAGTTAAATAATGGAGGCTTTCAGGCTAAAAATCTGAACCTTTGACTCCAGGCTTCTTCTATTCATCTGAGTCTTTAGTTAAGTTCACTTATTAGAACCAAACCTGTTTGTTTTGGTTCATTTTGTCAGGCGAATAAAATCTTAAAACCAAGAAGATGTCTGTAAAATGTCTCAACATCCACTTACTAGATCATTTTTCAGAGCTTTTCCAGTGCTTTACATGACAACTAAACACATGAAGAAAAGACAGACAAACTGTTATATGAAGAAAATAAAAGAGTCAAATAAAATATAAAATAACAAGATAAGCTTAGATAAGATGAAACAGATGAAACAACAATGAAAATCAGAAGTGCAGATATACATTGAAAAAGGAATAAAAAGTCTGAAATTTTGTTGAATAAAATGCAAACAGAAAAGTTTCAAGCACTGATTACAGAGAACTGAGAGACAGAGGAGACTAAGTGTTCTGGTGTCTTGGTTCATACATATGTGGAACATAAAAACAGCTTCTCCAGGTTTAGTTCGTGCAACACATCCTCATACCTAAATGACTGAATAGGTCAATTTCTAGCCTCTCCCAAAACGACATGACCACTGCAAGCTACCTCCGACGGGTGAACTGGACATGCATTATACGCTCACAGTTTGATTTGGTTTACGCAAGAAACCCCTTGATTAGGTTTAGAATAACATTGTATAGAATAACATAGAACAACAATAATGAGTTTGTTTCTGCCTTAACTTCAGTTAGTGTAAGTGTACTTACGAAAAAGCGAGAATGAAAAGAGAAAAGCACTGAAGACAGATGCATCCAAATGTGCAAAAATCGGCAGCTTTTTCAATAAAACGATCTCGCAGTCTGAAACGACCAATGAAGATGATGAAACGGGTAAGGCAAGAAGTTGAACAAAATGCAACTTTACCTGCACCGTTCGAGTTAATTAATCAGCCTATCGAGTGAATGAATTGCGTGGCGTTGGAACATATAGCCCGCCTAACCTCCAGGGCTGAAAATGAGTCCCACTCCGGCCCTGGCTTCTCATTATCAAATGTTGACAGATTACACATCAATGTCTGCATTTTTTAGCCATTTCATTTGCATTAAGGTTTACACTTGTCTTTTTTGTGTGAATGTGGTGGGAATGATGTGTGAAAATTGTCGTGTGTTTTAGCATAAAGAGTTCACATTCGGAGGAGGTCAAGGTGGATCGATGGGTCAGACCAAAGACTTTTATTTAGGAGAATGCTGTTCATGTTGCTTGAGTCAACCCTCACCGTTTCAGTGCAACACCCCTGTTTTGTAGATACAAATCCCAGGTTTCTGTAAGATTTTGCAGTTGTAATGCAACGTTGTGCGAACTACAAACTAAACTCAGCACAAAATAAAAATGTTATGTCTTTAAAACCCGAGGAGTTGAAGTTTGTGCAAGTGTTGCACAAAACTCAGAACAGTAACAGCACACCAAACTGACGAAACGTAAACCAAAGACAGTAACACCTGGCCGTAACATTCTACCAGCTGAGCCGCTGCCAAAATCACCGCCAAACATCAAGCAAGTGCAACAACACAAGACATATAACTTAGCGAGGAAGCTAAATGTTACAGGCAATTCAACAGCAACAGGTCCAGTTTGGCATCTTTCTGTAGTGTTACATTTTTCTTTACCCTTTAACTATTTACTCTTTTCCAACATCTTGCTTGGCCACTGTTTCTTTTTCTCTTGTTTGCTTCATCCCTCAAAGTCGTCTTTAGTCTCTTAACCTTCATCATGATGTCTCATCCGGCGTAATCCAAATTACCTGTTGTTGCAAGATTCCAAATTGATTTGAAAACATGTTATTCAACTCAGCAGCTACAGTGGAGAGTTCAGGCTGAAAAAAGGGTGTAAATTACATGTTTTCAAATTGGTTCGGATGCAAATGGAGACATTTTACTGTCCCCCTGACTGAATTTTCATTTTTGGGTGAATTTTAATGCTGCCTTTTAACACAACCAAAAATATGGTGGAAACCCCTTCACTCATAAACTCGATAATACGAAGGAATATAGAAGTCAGAATTTATTGAGCTGAGACCTCGAATAAACCATTGTTATGACGGTCCTTGAAGGCAGCAGACAAAAGACTGATGAAGGACGGAAAAGGAGCCGCACACTCTCCCACACACACACACACACACACACACACACACACACACACACACACACACACACTCTCTCTCTCTCACACACATACACACACACACACACACACTGCAGCAGCCTCCTGCTCACACAGCAGATTTTTAACTACGTTGCATCAGAGCACGGAGCCAAAAAAAGAAATCCATAAGAGTTAAAAATTGTAGCATCACTACATCAACACCTCCTCCTCCTCCGCCTCACACACACACACACACACACACACACACACACACACACACACACACACACACACACACACACACACTGCGTCAAAGACCTGCAGTAGGCTGTGGAGGAGCTTGTAGGAGGTGTGTTTCGTGCCAATACAACCCTCAGCTGAAAAAAAAAAAAGGAAAAACTTGAAACGATGTCAGCGCATGGACCTCCTGCAGGAACATTTTAAAATAAATCACTCTGACCTTCTGCTGGTTCGTGAGTGTTTCAACACAGATTGATTTAACTGAACAAACAGGTTGTAAATCGCTGGTTTCAGCCTGGTGAATATGACATAATCAGTGCCTGCTCCATTATTCTCTCTTTAACTAGATTTTTTGGGATTAGTTTTGTTCAACTCACATGCATGTATATATACATATATATGCACATGCATGTATATATACATATATATATATATATACATCCAGCTGTGTCTGTACATGCAAGTGAATCAGCCACATCTTTTGGCATTTTGTCAAAAACATTTAAAAGCTCTCAGATCAGGTGATCATTCTTGACGGTGCTCATAACTTTTTACAGCGGATTATCTGACCACTTTAACATCAAAGCAGGACCTGTTAAATCCAGAGGTGTGACACGAGAGTCCAAATGTTTAAACATCTGAGACGAATCAAAGAGAAATCTAACCCTGACTCTCTCTGACAGGATCAGGATAAAACTCTCTTCTACCTTTTCACCACAGTCATGCAGTTTTTCTCCTCACTCACAGACAAACGTCCAGATATTATTTGGAAGCAATGTGATTTTTATGCCGGGCTCCATATATTCTTTGTCTACTTTATCGCTCCATCAGATGAAAAACTATTTGACATGGCTGCTGCTTCATTTTAAACATCTGAGGAAAACCGAGGCAGATTAAGATACATGGGTTCATCCTGTTTTGTTGAGTTGTGTCTTTATGAAAATGAAACGTTTATGATATACGGTTCAGTTATGTAACCACGAAACAACTTCACTCAGATGGAAATAATTTCCTGTCAGCACAAGGAGTCTCAGTGCTTGCTGCTGATTTAAAACAGACAGTATTCATCACCCACCCCTCCAGGTTGAAGGTCACTCAGGAGGGTGAACTGTCCTGATCTCACTGTGACACAAATCACCTGAACAATGGAGCTTCTGCTGTCAGAGTTCGAAGAAAACGACAACTATTCCAAACATTGGGAAGACTTAATGGATGGAAGGAGCTGATGATGGTGACGGTGGTTGTTATTCTTATCTCATCTTCCTTACCACACTGACTCTTCTCACTGTCTGCAAAGGGCTCTTGAAGTGGAAACATATTGTGTTCTAAACAGGACACTATGTAGTTTTGGAGAAGAAATTAGATCCCAGAATTTTTATATTTACAATATAATTGAGGTAAAAATACAAACTTAGAAATATATGTTTTTCTATGACTGAATAATCAAGCCGTTCTCAGAGGAAAATAAGGGCCCCAGAACACTATTTAAAGCCAGAAAGGTGGCAGGGTCTACCTATAAACATATAAAGAAAGTAGAACAGTATGAAATTGTGATGTCCTTTTTTTAATCCAGTTTACTCAGTCATGAAAACGAGGAGTTCCTTTATTTAGTTTGCATAAAAGTGCACCTTTAAGAGAACAGTCTGAAAAAGTCAAAACCTCTGGCACCCACTGACATTCATCATAAATGTATTAAATAACTTCAGTACCAGGCTCCTCTTGTTTCAAACCCGCAGAAGCTCTCAGAGAAAGCCTCACTGTTTTGAAAGTTATTTGTTGAGTTTCCTCTCGGGTGCAGTTTGTCCTCCTCCGCTCCAGCTGGATCTGAGTTATGGCGGTGAGCAACAGCCGCCCGTACAGCTGGTGGGAGTTTCTCTGCCGATGGATGGATAAGGAAGAAGAGGAGGGAAGAGACGAGAGAGTTTTCCACCGAACGAGTGTCACTGTGTGTCAGCCTGGTGGTGTTTTATTATTTTTTGAACCCCTTTATTCAAATATTCTCTGAATCCTCCAGGGAGACGTTCAGTTTCAGTTTATTTCTGTGAAAATCAACTTTCAGAGAGATACACATTCAAAGTTTGTGTTTACAATTATAGTTAAAGGTAATAATGTACTACTCCATTACCTGAACATACTGCTGGATGGATGGCTGACGGATGGAAGGAGGAACAGTTTCATTTATCTGGATGTCGAGCAGATTGTCACTTTACATAACTGGATGATTCAGAGGAAGAGCAGAAAACAGCAGATTCAGTGGCGAAGATGAGGGTGATGATCAGCAGCAGGTGGTGGTCAGGATGAAGAAAAAGAGAAGATGTGGATGATGATGAAGATAGTGATGGGGTCCAGCTGGAATCTGACAGCAGACGATGAATCATAGTCTGAATCCTTCGTCTGTTTATATCCTTAAAAAGACGTCGGATGGGCACACACACACACGCACACACACACACACGCACACACACACACACACACACACACACACACACACTGTGTTTATGGCTGTAGACTATTTTTAATCTCCACTGAGACATTTGAGAACTTCACCAGTGTCCATTTTTCATCACTGTGCCCTTCTCTCCTCTCTGTTTCTCTCTTCATATTCATATTTTCATTGACCATCTTTACTGTTACCTTAAACGTCCACTCCAGTTCATTTAGAAGCAAATATTAACTTTAAACCAAACTACCTGATTAATAAACTACATGATTTGCTACTGAGTTACTTTACTACTACCGTATGCTGCATAAAAGGTAGCATTTTTTTTACATTCCGATTTTAAATCGGCATCAGATACAAAAAACTCCTCCAATCTATCTATAATACAAGGAATCTCTGTCTCTGTGTGTGTGTGTGTGTGTGTGTGTGTGTGTGTTCCTCAAATATCTCTGCGGATCAGGATCAGACTGACCTGAGACTTTCAACATGGCTGCTGCGTGGTTCAGTGGTGTGCAACTAAGCATTTGCTTGGACTGCAATGATAGCGTGAATAAATTATTTCAGAAATGCTTTACAAATTCTGCAAGCATTGTCCACCGGAGCCACCACAGTCACGTGTGCACCAGAGCCGACCACTGCACACCGTGGCCACGTGCGCACCAGAGCCAATCACTGCAGAGCTCAAGCCCACAACATACCTTAAAAAAACAAGCGGATTTATACCTGCAGCGGCGCGAGCTGGACCGGGATTTTGCCGGCGGTTCGGTTCCGTTTTGTGCATCTAAACTGACTGTTGTGGATTAATGAGATCAAACAAGTACAAGTCTGTTCGGGTCTGAGGAGATCCGGAGATGCGCAGACAACAAAGTGGGATCGGAATCTGTGGATGTTTGTGTGTAGCTAGCGCTAGCTACACGGCCCACCGCCCGAGTCGACGGAGCGGACGCACTGGCACGTCCAAAACCGGATTTAGGGTAAATAATTTCCAACGCGCCTTTTCGCGAACATTGCCGTTACGTTTGCTTTGTGTCTGGTGCAGGAAGAAACATTAAAAATGTGCTTTTGTCACAAGGATTTTGCCAGCGGTTCGGTCCCATTCTGTTCTGTTCTGTTCATCTAAACTGACTGTTGTGGATTATAATGAGATTAAACAAGTCCAGACTGAGTCTGTTCGGGTCTGAGGAGATCCGGAGACGCGCGGTCAACAAAGTGGGATCGGAATCTGTAGATGTTTGTGTGTAGCTAGCTGCTAGCCGCTAGCCGACCCACACGGCCTAACGTTACCTACCGAGTTGACGGAGCGGGCGCACCGGCATGTCCAAAACCAGATTTAGGGTAAATAATGTCCAACGCGCTTTTTCGCGAACATTGCCTTTACGTTTGCTTTATGTCTGATGCAAGAAGAAACAGTAAAAATGTGCTTTTGTCACGAAAGTGTCCAAGCAGCAAGTTTGGTTGTTGAGGAACAGGAAGATGTGGGAGGGACATCGGCAGATGATTGACAGCAGCAGTGATGTGTTGGAGACAGCGACAGAGATAGCGAGTTTTGAGAGTTGAGAGATTTGTGACATATTGCGTGTTTGGAGTGTATAGTTAGTGTGTTATGTAGTATTTGGTGTGGTGTGTTTAGTGAGTAGTGGAGTTGTGTTGTGAGGCAAACCAAGGAGGAGACGGCTGAATGTGGAACAGGCAGGAATGAGCTGAGCCCTGAGCCTGAGGCATTGCCTGCATTTAAATGTAAATAGTTACACATAGCTTTGTAAATTTCAAAAACTTATGCACCAATTTAGCAAACAACAATTTATATTTGCATTATAACTAATGCAATTGGTCCATTAAACATATTTGTGGTTTTCACAGTAAAAAAACTAACTTTTTCTACTCTGATTTTATGTTATTTTGTGATTTTAGGTCCATAAAATGAAAAAATAACTGTACAGTCACACATGTGAGGTTGTGCTAAAAATAATTACACCAAGTAAGGCAAGGCAAATAGTTTTTAAGGTGACATATAATGGTATAATCAAAAACAGCCAATTATATCCCTGACATCCCACCTTCAAACAAAGCCTCATTTGGCCATCCATGAAAAAGCTACTTAACCTCCCACTTTTCTATAGAAATACATGCTTCCTACGGGCAATGCACTAGTATATAAAAAGAAAACATCTTCTGATAATTTGTTAACCTATTGCATACATCACATATGTAAGTATATGTATAATTTACTTTTACTTTGATACTTCAGAGCATTTAGGCGCTCTTTATAAGAATTTTTGTTAAAAACATAAAAGAAAAAAAAAAGAAATAACAGTTTTGATGTTGTGACATATTTCCTGCATGACTGAATGTTCAAATGTCAGTGTTGTTTAGATCTATCTACTTAAGCTAGCAAGCTAACCAGCTAGCCTCGGCCTGTCCAAGTCAAAAGCTCTCATGCTGTGCAGGCAAAAACTGCTAGCTGCATGGCTAATTGAGCTACTAGCTAATGGCAGCTACAGTTAGCAATAGTTAGCGGTTACTGTGGTGGTATGCTGTCCCCTATTGGTTTAGAGTATGATTGTTTTGCAAGGTGGATGATTTACACTTCTTATTCATGAATATCTGATACTAAATGACTTTTATTCAAGTACTGTTCATATGCGAGACTTTTCACTTTTACCAAAGTACAAAATTAAAACAATATCTTTACATTTACTCAAGTATGACTTTTAGGGACTTTGTACAACACTGTCTATCATAGTTACTTATGTTCCCTCAAACAATGCTCGCCTTTGAAAATACATAATACATAAAGTATTTTTGTTGGCCTTTTAAGGCTTTATTTGATAGGTCAGCTGAAGAGTTGACAGGAAACAGGATGAGAGAGAGGGGGAGTGACACGCAGCAAAGGGACCTGAGCCGGGAGTCTAACCCAGGTCGGCTGCAAGAAGCCTCTGTACATGGCGCCCCTGAAAATATATTTTTTTTTCTACAATTTCAGCAATCAAAGAAGCCAAGAACCCAAATATACAGATTAATGGGAAAATACATGGAAGTGTACTTGAACACTGAAACTATAAAAAACTCAAATATGTCTGGAATCTCTGTGATAAATTGTGCTTCAGTGTCTGTGATGATCAGCTCCACTAAGGTTCAGTCCCATGGATTCACTCACAGCATCTTCTGCTCAGTAAAAGTTGAAATTTTAGGAATGTAAAGCTAAAACTTAAAGGGACATAATGCCATTTTTAGCACTTTTAGCCTGGCAGTTAATAACTCAGGGTCGCAGTGTGGAGGGGAAGAAGTCTGCACTCAGCGCTGACATTTTAATGTTCATTCCACATATTCTCGATCTGCAGAGCTGTTTTTAGAGCCGCTCGACCACAAACCGTGGAGGTCTTCCTTCAATAGTGTGAGTCGGAGAGTTTGAAAGCAGCGTGACGGTAAATCATTCTGTCTCAATAAAAACCCAAACAAATCCTCCAGCACGGTGGGATCCACCACTTCTGCTCCTTCTATGGAAGCTGGAAACTAGTTTATGTTGCAGCTCTCTGCAGGGAAGTCAAAGGTCACAGCTGGTAATCACCTCTGAGATATCCAGAGACAGACACCTGAGGGATTCAGGCAAATAATCAAAAAGGGCGCTTTTCACACTCCACTTAGCCTCGGGCTAAGAGAGCTGTTAGCCCCAGGATTAAAAATGTTCACACCGGCTCAGTCCTAAGTGGGCTCACCCAGACTTGAGCCTGGGCTTGCTGGATCTGCTCCATTGCAGATTAGCCCTGTGGGGTTTGTAGGGCTACCACCATCAACTAAACAGGGTGCCAGTGTGAAAGGGGTAGTTTGATAACAAATCGAATGTTTAGCTAAGCATCAAAGCACTTGCGTGTTTCGAAAGAGAGCTGAGGTTACACCTCTTCCAGTAAAGAAAACATTCGCACAGTAGTCAATGAGGACAGAAATAACATTTTAACCCCCTTTGAATTGTACCATGAATCACACATACAGTGGTGAATTAAAAAGGTAATTTTTCATCTCAATAAAGCTATCAGCCGTAAATAAAGTAACGTACTGCCTAGTTTTGTGTTAAACCGCTCACTCAACACACGTCACCAACACCAACATGACCGCCCACTCAGCACAGAAAGGAACTAAAAAAGATGAAAATCACAAAAGATCTGTTCATATTGACATATGCAGTTACATGAAAGGGGTGTTGTTCAGTTCTGTGAGCTGCTAATATGCTGGAGCAGCTCTACAAGGTTTAAGTTCAGGGTTTTGGTGAGTGTTCAACAAGATGACATCACTAATGTGACTTTATAACATATACGTAAATGTTTACGTATATACGATTTTCTAAAGTTGGAAATGTATCTTTTAAATTGCCAGTTGTTTCCTACATATTAGCAGCAATTTTCTTAAGGATCGAGGTTGATTCTGGATGAAGTTATCTTGAATAACAGTGTCCTCTTATTTTGAAATAAAGGAAAATCATCAAAATTATAATGTGGATAACTGGGACATTCATCTATGAAGAACAAGGCCCAATTTCTTCTCTGTCAATCTGCACTCCTGCAGAAAATACTTTAAAGCTTGATCTTGCCTTCTCATTGTTGTCTTGATGTTTACTACTTCCTGCATGACTGAAGTCTTTTTAAGTTGAATTAAGTTGAAACGTCTCATCTCACGGCTCATTTCCACCTTTCTGCTGTGAAGTCATACAACATCTATCGGCAGTAATCTCTGAAGGTCTGCGGAATTGAAAAAGCAGCACAGCGAGGAAAAACCATCCGTCACACAATCATCTGGTGACACTCCAAACACTTCGGAGAGCTCCACGAAGTGATGACTGAGCAGTCTCATAGTTAAAACTGACTAACTGACTGTAAAACACAGAACTCTCACTATTCATCACAGGATCATAAATGTATGGAAGAAAACTGCATGATGGCAAATACAAATAAGAATGATGAGACAAAATAATGAGATAGTAACATTTTAAATACTTTGCCTCAGTTTTGATTCAAGTCTCATAATTTTAACTCTGAACGTTGAAACAACAAAAAACTGAGACAAGAAACTTAATCTGACTCTGTTTGACGTAATTCTGACAATGATTCTGAGAAGACGTTTTCAACATGTATCTCATGAATGTGACTTTCCTTCACCGCTTCTCATTACAGCTCAACATCTCTTTGACTTTGATGCTATCTTATAATTCCGATGAAGTCAGTCGTAATGGAAACATGATATTTTTATCTTGTTAGAATTTTGACTTTTAATCCTAAAGGTTGGACTCATAGTAGTCTTTTACTTTGGCAGAAATTAGCTTACATACATTTTACTGAAGCTCTGCTGAGGAAGTGTTTGTCCAACATTTTGTTGCTGTGCAACTCTGCCTGGTCAGATATATGATTCATAGGGAAAAAATGGTCCCACTGGGCAAACTGCATGAATATTTAACCAGAAATCAAATGTGGACTGGTTGATGGCTCTTATTTATGATTTCACAGTAATTTCCGGAACATTCGGAGTCATTTGTTTTACAGAGCTGCTTTTATATCGACTCCCAGGTGTGTTTCTTTGTGCGTTTCTTTGTGAGTGTGTCAATGTGTTTTATTTTATTGGCAGCATCCTGTCTGCTCAGCCCTGATATGCAGAGTTCAAGTGTTTATTCAGAAGAGAGTCCAACAGGAACTATCAGTCATCAGATATTATTCTGGCAGCTGAATAACAGGCAGTGAAATGACCATGAGACGACTTATTTTAGCTTCTGACTCAAGCTGTGAAAAACACAAGGTAACAAGGGTAGCAAGGTTAACGGCAGCGGCAGCGATTACATATCATGCACTTTGTGTGGACATAAAATACATCTATTCATTTATATTTTAGCATTCTATGTTAACTATGCTTTCTCATATATCAGTGTCAGTAAAGGACAAGTCTGGTGATATTTTATTGCTCTTATTTACAATTAGCAGACACTTTTGTACACGGAGTGCAGTAGCTGCAATGCCAGGTGCTGACCAGCAAATCAGGAGCAGTTTGGGTTCAGTATCTTCCCCAAGGACAATTGACATGCAGACCTGGGGAACTGAACCACTGACCTTTGGATAACAAGACACTGGCTCTACCCCTGAGCCCTAGCCACCCATCTTATGAAACCATAACTGTATATTACTGACTTACAAGCATTTAGTCTGCCTTCCAGGTATGCTTAAAGTCAGTCACAGTTAGGGGTGCTGAGGCATCAGTCTTTATAATGACTTCATTGTAAATGGTGCATGACATTCATGCTTTTTTTTTATTAATCTGAATGACCAGGATAAGTTTAACAACCATTCACAACAATCTGAAAACATTTTGCAATACGGCAGACTGCAAACTTGAAAACCAACATACTATCAGTCAAAGCAGCCACAGGAACTATACAGACTTTTCTACGGCAACACAATAAAGAGAGAGAAATTCCTCAGACTCCTTTATAAAACCACACAATTTTGTGAGTTGTTGAGTTAGTAGAAACTTTACAAACTTTGTATAATGCTCTCTATGATAAATTCGGAATTATTTGGGTTTTCTTATAAATTTGGCATATGTTATATACTAAATTCCACAAAACTTTGTGTCCATTTGTCCCTGCGATGTACGTATTGATAAGCAACATTTTTTGGTTTTTATAATGGCTCATTATAGGGGATGCTGTACCGGTGGTTCCTGCATCCATGGTGCTTTCTGCAGTGTTTTCATGCCTCCATGTCGGTGACAGAATTGTGTTTGTGGGTTGTCCGTCTATCCATCAGTACGTCTAACGCAATGTCTTGAGAACATCTCGAGGGAATTTCTTTTATTTTGATACAAATATTAAATATGACTCAAAGATGAACTGATTAGAATTTGGTGGACAAAGGTCAAAGGTCAGGGTCACTGTAACTTCGCAAAACACATTTTTGGCCATAACTCACATTTATATGGCAATACGTTTCAATGTCTAATAGGATAAAGTGATGAAGTCATGAAATTTGATATCCAAGAGGTCAGAACTTCAATGCATTGTGACATCATGATATTCTGTTAAACATATTCTGCCCATTTTTCAACGCCACAGCTCAGAAACAGCAGTGTGACTGGTGTGTGGAGGCATGCAACCGCATGAACAGTTATTCTTGTTATGAAATGTTACTTAAACATTTGAGTGCACTGGAGTTCACTCTATGCAGCAAATTAATATAGGTACCATTTGTCAAAAAAAGTGTAAGATATAAGGTCTCAGTGTGTTTCTCTTTTATGTGAAGCACTTTTGCTTGCCAACTGGATTCCAACCAGTTTCTGTAGTACACTTCAATGATCAACTAGTCCTCTGTGACTTCTCATTTCTCAGTTTGCATATCTTTGACTTCTTTCCTCAGCTCCTCTCATAGTCCCTCCTAAATGAGGTGCGAGACACGAGGAGAGAGGAGTCACGAGCCTCTTGACATACTCAGGGAAAAACGAAAAGCAAAAACTTCTTTTTACACTGACTCAGTCAGTGCTGATTAGATTCGGGTCATCTGAGAATGCAAACCATTAAACCCTGCTGTCTGTTGCTGATGATACCAAAAAGCTCTGCAGCAGCAATAATAAACAGCAGCCGACTGTTTGATGCAGCGGTGCTTATATGGGGTTATTTGTTTACAGTGTTTTTCTTTTTAAATGTACACACAGCGAAAAGAAAAAATAAACCGAAGAAGAGGAAAGTCAAATGTCAGAGAGGAGAAAGTAGAGATTTTTTATTTATATACAAATTCCACTAATGTGAGCCTAATTATGTAAACTGTTAACTGATTGTTTGTATTCACAAGTATGGTTGCCAATTTCTTCCAGGAAAATAAAAATGTTGTTGAATATTACAGATGGTCAAAATCAAAATATTAATGGGAATTCAAACTGACACACTGAATTGAAATTATAAAATTCCAAGCCACAAAAAAGAAATCAAAGTATCCAAACAATATTAGGATAGGAATAGGAAATGACAACTATACTCACAAACACTCACTTGTTGACATGGTCTTCTACACACAAAAAGACAAGACTCTGCAGTAGTAAACGCATTAAGATAACAAGGACTCAGTGACAGCTAACCACATTAAACAGTTATATGAAAAACTTCTGGCAGCAGAGGCTTTTAGGAATCATGTGCTCCAAATTAAATTCCAGATTTAACTCGTTATATCAGCACATTTCGAGAGTAACTGGAAATGATTTTGACTGTTTTGATCTTTGGTTGGTTGAACACAGACTCTGGTTGTTTTTTTATGGTGGTGATAACGTTCAGAGTGTCTGATCGTTTGTAGGATTGTAAGGTCAAGTGGTATCATGGGAAAAAAAAGGACTTAGGAAAATTATCTTCAGGACATTTTGGGATGTTTACAAACAGAGATAAACAATATATTGCAATAGATAAGAGTTATTTCCAAAACTCGTCGGTTCATCCTCATCTTCAATTCCCTTTTGTTTGTAAAAGTGAAGCTGGTGAATATTAACGTTGAAGCAAGAAACTCGCATCTGCATCAGCATCCAAACCGTCTAGTTGTTTTTTTTCCAAGAAACAATTACATATTTAGATACATATATAACAAAAGAGTTTATTTTATTGGATCATAAACAAGGGAAGGACCTATCTCTAGCTTCAGTCTGTTAGAATTAGCATGGTCACATATATATAGCCTTTAGCCTAAGCACATATATAAAGTCTAGCTGGAAATCAGCCGACATTTTGCACTCTCAGTTCTGTTGTCTTGAAATCTGTGAGGTTAAATGCCTGATATGTGTGCTATGGTTAACACAAGCATTTTCTGGTTTAATTCTGTGACATAAAAAACATCAGTAAGTGCCATGATTGAATTTGTGAGCATTTTTGTGTCTTAAAAAAATGGTTGTTAACAATTGGCTAAAAAATTACAGGCCAACTTTAGTTACAAGCTATTCTAATTCTAACTTTACAACTTGTGCATTGATTCTTTTATTGTAAAAGTTGAAAGCATAAGTGAATGAAATCTTTTGTCTTGATGTGTCCTCAGATTGAGGCAGGCGTTTGTTTTGCTAAAAGTTAGCAGGAGTTTTTTCTGTTCAGATGAGCGGATTACATAAAGAGTTTATGACGAACATGGGCAGTCTAATGATATAATCTAATTACAGCCTTCAGAAACCATCATTATTACATAACAAGGAACACACATACACACACACACACACACACACACACATACGCATATATGCAGACATTCCTGTTTTATGATCCTGTCATCAGACTGGGACTGCTGGGAGAATAAGATCAGTTTCTCAGAAGACAACACAAAGAAGATCCAGTTAGCATCCCTTTCTGAGAATAGAGGAGTTACATTGACTGTTAAACTTGCAACTTGTCTAATATTATACTTTTGTCGGCAGAAAAGGATGTGTGGGGACCTTGGGGACATGAGGGCTACAATGAGACTGTCTTTCAAGACAAATTAGCATCAGCTGTTGTTTAGCCATGTTAGCTGCATGGCTCAATGGACTGCGAAGTCGATCCACCAGTTTGATCCCAACTGAACTTAACAACTAAGGACTGTGTTCAGAGTTGTTAAAAGTTCCAAAAGTTTTTGGCAAAAGTAAAGATATTATGTTAAAACATTATTAAGTCACCTCTCACATATGATTAACACTTGATTAAAAGTTTTAAAGTATCCAACATTAAATCTACAGTCAAAACAAACAAGTAAAAGAAAATGTGACATATCTTGACATGAGATATGAGTTTTGGCCTTTCCCAATATTTAACAAATAAAAACTTAAAAATGCTCTATGCTGTCTCTGGTGAAATCTGCAAAGTAACTAGTAACTAATGTGATCAAAAAGATATAGTAAAAAGGACTATATTTGCCCTCAAATTGTACTGGGGTGGAAGTATTAAGTAGCAGACAATGGAAATACTCAAAGTAAAATACCTAAAAAAAAATACTAAATTGCAGTACGTAACCCCTAGCTGTACTTTATGTTAACTGTTGTGTTAAACTGCGAATACAAATGTATTAAGTGTACGTCTGTATTTGTCTGTGTGATTCGCAGCCGTGAGACGTTTTCATGACAGTTTGTTACTGTGACGATGACAGGGGTCATGGGAAAAAGCTTGATGCAGATTACCTCAAAACTCAGATAATCACATATATGTGTATTTTGGATTAAAGGGATGATTCAGATGTTTAAGAAACCACAAAGAGTAATCCTTTAGCAGGGAACTGGGTCAGTCTGTACAAAGACGGGAAAACTCTCATCTTGTTTTGGCTATATGTCTTTGTCCAGAGAAAAACAAACCTTCAAGTCTGGTCATTGTTTTAAAGTTTTCTTTAGCTAGTTCTAGTAAACAGCAGTGGAAATACTCACATACTTAAATACATGGTTAAACATACTGTATTTTTGTAACTATTTTGTTAGTTACACTATTGTTGGGTCATTTGCATATTAAAGAAATTAAAAGTTTATAGTTTTGAAAATGTGATTTTTTGTTTACATTAATTTATGCAAGTTTAGCCGGAACTATTAGTCCATTCATCAGTCAACTGACAGAAAATAAATTGCTGAATGACATTTTCATAGAAGAACATACTATAGATCAAGCTACCCTTAATGTGAAGTAGGGATGTCCCGATCAGGTTTTTTTTACCCCGATCCCGATCCGAGTCCTTTAATATTTAGTATCTGCCGATACCGAGTCCCGATCCGATACTTAGCCTTAACTAATATTTTCCTAGATAATACAGCTGCATTAAGAAAAAAAGTACCTGCATCTAAGCTGTTCCTTAATAGGTTTTTATTATTTTGTTGAAACAAAGTATATACTTTAATATAGCTCTTTCTTATTCTGCATATGCTATTACAACATTGGCCTCCACCTTCCTTGTGTTAGCAGGTGAGTGTGTGACGCTGCACTGTGACAGCAGACCCTCGTGTACAGCCAGCTGAAGTGTGTGTGAGACGCAGCTCACGCTTGGTACCTCCATATAATCCTTTGCTTATTTCATGTACTTTACGTTGGACACGTTGCTTGTCTATTAACGCGTTCAGCATCTCCTGGATTGCCTGCTTTACATGCTCTGCTGTATGAGACCCACGAAACTACTGCGCATATACCGGCATGTAATGCAGAGATGGTAGGGCATACCGGGGATTCAAAAACTCCAGGTGACGAAGAAAACCCTGATCCTCTACCACAGAGATGAGCTGGTTTTCCAGAGCGATTAATTTGATGACCCTCTCTGTATTATTTGTGGACATGTCGCTGAGGATATTTCTCATAACTGAAAGTATCCACGACTGTTTGCTGCTTTGGTCTCCTTGCCTGTACTCTCGAGTGAACACGTTGTATTCTTTGAGTTTTTGTTTTGTATATGTTGTATCAAATGAGTAGTAAAATGCAGCTCCGCGAAACGGCCATATAGCAGATGTTACATGTCGCCGTTGGACTGCTTTCGCTTTCTAATTGACGTTATTTCCACACTGCAGACACTTTATTCACAGGTTTGCCAGAGTAACGCCACGCGCGTCTGCGTTCTGCCACAAATTGTGCTCTGACATAAAAAAAATATATAAAAAAATCGGGCTTGGGTCCATGTTCAAAATTGCCGATTCTGATCAGCGGAAAAATGCCCAGATCGGCTCCGATCCCGATCCTACAGATTGGATCGGGGCATCCCTAATATGAAGATTTGCAGCTTTTCCTTCCAAACGCACAGTATGTCATTTCTGCCGCTAGGGGTCAAACACTAGTTTTATTGTTTAATTTTCTAGGTTAGCTCGTTGATTCAAGTGTTAGCCTGTTCCTTGGTTAATTTGACTACTCCCATTCTGGGAGATGTTGGACTCATGTTGTGGTACTGAGGAACAGTTAGGAGAAACTGCGTGAACGTTAAACCTCATTTGAAGCCAACAAAGGGATGGGTGGCAAATTGAATGCCGGTGACTGTTTTTCATGTTGCTTTGTGTTTGTGTTTGTGTGTGTGTGTGTCTGTGTTGCGACTGTGAGTAAATGTACTTAATAGACATGACTTGAAGATAACGATATAGCTACATCTGAAAATAAATGGTCAAGGTCCAGGGATTTATTTGCATGGCAACTGTGTGTAGCTTTGATTAGCACCTAGCAGTTAGCCTGCTAACTCCATATGAATATGTGACCAAGCTGTGATGTTAATGGCTGGCTGGGCAGTGGGGCTGAGACTTACACTTACTTAGTATACTTATACTATATTTTCATGATTATACATACTTTTACCTATTACAATATGATATTACAACTAATACTTCAGTAAAGGCTCTGAATATTTCCTCCACTATTGCACTGAACTCATATATATTGTAAGTCATAGGACATTATATTATGGTGTAGATTATAATGCTGAAGCTTCACAGTCCCTTGAGCATAATCGACCTGCAGTGGATGAACGAGCAGCATCCAAACGATCATTAATCCAGTGTTTGCTGAATGACCTCTGGCTCGTTTTCAGACAAGCCCTGAAGATGATATTGAACAATATAGTGCCAAACTTACACGCACACACACACATACACACACACGCACGCACGCACACACACACACACACACACACACACACACACACACACACACACACACACACACACACACACTCACCCACACTGACTCTTTTCTCTGGCAGTTTGTGAGTGTTTCAGTGTTTTATCAGAGCAAGCAGCTCTCCAAAACACCTTGAGCTCGTTTATGATGAGGCTGAAAAATAAGCTTGAAGCTGCAATCACTGAATCCAGTCTGAGGCATAAACCAACTGCTTGACAAAACCGCAGGACGGTCCATCCGCCAGCAACACAGGAATGCATAAGGTACTCACTGAATGTCTGCTGTATTTATACAGCTAAAAATGACAAGGGCTTTGCCTTTTGGCCTCAGTGCCAATCAGACCTGGCTGCTCAGAGAGGCACATTTATCTTTTTAATTATCTATTTCATCCTAGCAACTCATTCTGTTATACACGTTACATTTTAACTGATTTCCTTTTCTTTCATAATTGTTATTGTTCTTTGACATGAGTCAAATGTCAAGTGTCATGCCAATGAAGCCTATCAATTTAGTAAAACACCAAAAAAACACACACGTAGATAAACATTTTACATGAAACTACATGATGAAGGATCCCTCTTCAAATCTGAATATGGAGATCACACTGACAATATTAGTACAGAAAAATGCAAACAAATAGCCTCAGTGGTTATCAGCTCTATACTGTAAAGAGTGATCGCCAAAAAGAGAAAACATAGAAATATTTTGTTTGATAAAAGTTTTTGTTATTTATTATCCTCGTAATAATGATGTAATTTGTTTATATTGTGTATTGTTGAGTCTATTTTAACCACATTAGCAGCATGTCTTTATATGTCAGTCTGTCCATCACTGTGTACCAGAAATATCTCATCACTGTTGGGAAGGATTGTGATGACATCCACGTTCCCCTCAGGGTGAATTGTAATAACTTTCATGATCATCTGACTTTTCATCTAGCACTGTCATCAGGCCAACCTTTTGTCCACTACTTACAACACTACCAGGATAATATATAACAGGACCAAGCAGGTCATTGTGGTTAAGTCATCATCAACGACACAGTAGTCGAGAGGGTCAACGACTTCACATACCTTGCAGTTAACATTCATAAGTACTTGGACAAGCAACACTACCACTGATACTGAAAAGGCCCATCAGTGGTGGTATGGACTGAGGCACCTAAAGATATATGGCTTGAGGCCCCAAATCCTCAGGGACTTCTACCAGAGCAACATATAGAGACTGCTGACAGGATGCTTCATCACCTGGTATGGCAGCTGTAATAGCATGGACCCAAAGGCGAGGGGGGAGGGAGCAGTACCCTCAATGGTGCCTCAGGAAGTATCTGAGGGTCACAACATACTCAGATGACAATTTAGCCTGTTTTCCCTCTTACCCTTAAGTAAGAGTTACAGGGTGCTCTGGTGGTCCATTGGACAACTGGAGGGAGTCTGTTTAATCACACCATAGCTAGCGTACTATTTTATTTATTTATTTATTTATGTTGTTTATTTCGGGCATGTCAATTCATAAACATCACATTTCATCATTGTTCAAATAATACAATACACATGGCCGAAAGGGAAAAGCGGGAGAAGCCAAAGCTTATCAAGTCCCGCCCCCATTTCTAACTGTATGTTAAGTAGTTGCAAGGTGTTAATGCGTTGTGCCTGAGTTTTTCTTGCTATTAGTTACAAAATTATTACATGTTTTTGTTTATATACTGTGTGTATTTTCGTCCTTTTACAAAGAGCGGTGGAGCTGATAGAATGGATTGTAGGCCATAGTTTCTTGGTAAACACACCAACCACTTCAGCTGTCACTGCTGCAGTGTTTCTGGGCTAGTTAACGGACTGTCATTCGCATACTGGACTGCTGCCAGACTAATGAGCCCAGAGACAATCTGACAGTGAAGAGCAGCTCTGGAAAATGGAGAATTTGCAGACTAAGCCAGCTAACTTCGAGTTTAGTGCACAGGTAGCTTGAATAGAGATACAATTATTTAATTGTGTCGGTCTTCTAGTCTTTCCTAATTTTACTTCCAACCAAATGGCTCAATTTATGATTGTGAAGGGTATCATTTTGTGGGGGTTGTTATGCTCTTTTTGGCGATCTTTTTATGCTCAAAATAGTGTTTCCACTGTTTTACAGATACTTATTTCACAATGAAAGCTTATTCAGAAAAGTTTAGTTTTAGCCTCACTGATTTAAGACTAAAATCAAAACACAAAGAATAAAAACTGAGCTTGTTTAGAGTCGTGGCAACAGTTTTACAGACCACTCTTTTATAATGAAGATGTATGAGGAAAATGATTTTTTGGACAGTGATTGACCACTGGGACATAGTAATTCATTAATACTTCTATCAATAGCACATCTATTGTTTCAGACACTCTTAAACAGTCAGAAATGAAGTGACGATGACAGCAGTGGGACTTTCTCCGCCCACTTGAAGGTCCGCACTGTGATTGGACGCTCTGTCCACAGAACAGCACATCACCAGAGGTTATTGTTGCTCTGCTGCCAACAGCATGGTGCACATTTCTATCTGATCTGAAAATAGATCTCACAAACACACACACACTCCCAGCACGCTACTTATATCGCCCGAAAGTAGTCGACCTTGGCTGGGAACGACGACATACTGGTAATATATCACAAATACACAGACACACAAACACACACACTAGCAGGCGTAAAAACAGCAGTGGCTCAGTGTCTGATGAGGATTCAGATTTTCTGCGTCTCATTCGTTCTTCTCCGAAACTGTCCTGATGTTGGATGTCATTTACATAGATTCATGTTTCTACTTCCAAGAACAGAGTTTAACAAACAAAGACGTTACCTGAAGTGACTTTTTTCTGATGGATGTGTATTAATTTGACATTCATTTGAAGGGGGTTAAAGAAACAGATAAAGAAAAATCCCACAGATCATAACCAACATTGTGTAAAACTTATAGTGTATCTGGGGCAACAGGATTGAGTAAAAACAAACAAAAAAGACAGTGTGTGTGGTCATGACAATGAACAAAAGCTATCAGAAACACATCTTACTTCCTGGAAACTCCATGAATGTAAAAAGACAAATGCTACAAAGTAAAGTAAATGATTCCCTTCAACTGAACTCTGCTTATCTCTCAATTACATGTACTTAAAGGCTATTAATGTTACTAAATTATTCACTTAAAGGTTGCGGATATGAGCCTCTTCAGTTTTATGCAAAGACCATGAGACTCAATAAATAAAACCTTTTAAATTGATATTTAACCATGCCATGTCAAAGGACAAGTTCTGTTCCATGTGCAACTTATTTCTACTGCACTATTTGTCAGATATCAATATTCAGATTCAAATGTTACATAGTAATTGGCGATATTATATAATTCAGCATATTGTTGAATAAGCCTCCGAACTTGTGCTTCCTATGACCTCTCATATGAAACCAGTGTGTCATTTTGTCACCAGTTAAAGACAGATTTCTCCTCTAAACCTCTCACATGGTTACTTTTCAGTAACTGCTTGAACTAAAAATCTAACATTAAAGAAAAGGCCAGAGACTAAAGACAGCTTTGTACGTCTTATATTTAAGGTTTAGTGGAAAATTAGAAAATGTTAATATTTATGACAGAGATGTCTGGGTTCTTGCTGCTTAGACATTTTAATTTAAGGCAGCAGCAGAAATACAATAATGAAATATAAATTACAAAAACAATATGATGGCCTGCGAGTGCAAAAAAACCAACATTCAATTTAACTTATATTTAAACGCCTTGAAATTAATCAGATTTGTTTGGATTACAAATGATACCTACAGTAGCTTTGTTGTAAACTAATATGCTCTTACAGTACATTTTCAAACCCCAAATTAATTGTTCAGCAAAAGACTAAGACTAGACTAGACTAAGTGTTTTAAATTTGAACTGACTTGCATAAGCATTCAACCACTACACATTAATGCTTGGGAGCTAACTTGTGTTGCAACAACAGTGTGAAGCACTTTGTAGGTATCAGTTACATAATATAAATATCTTCCAGCTTTGAATGCTGGTTCGAGTGAATTCTCCTTGTTCCTCCTGGCAGTTTTGCTCCAGCTATTTCAGGTTAGTTGGATGATGCAATTTTTCAAACAGTACGCCGAATTGATCAGATTGAAATCCAGACTTGTCCCACCCAGCTTTTGCTCCATCCGTTCTCCCCTCAGTTCTAACAAATGCCTGGTCCCTGCTGAGGAAAGGCTTCCCTAAAACACCAGATTTCACTGTGGGGATGGTGTTTGTCGAGGCGTGGGCAGTGTTAGATTTTCACCACACATAGCGCTTTGGATATTGTCCAGAAAGCTCTATTGTGATTGCATCTGACCACAAAACCTTCGCCCACATTAGCTGGTCCACTCTCACGCTTTCTGGAAACCTCAAACTGAACTGCTCTTTTTACACATTTCCTCCAGCCTCACAGCGTGACCAATGCTACTTAAACTTATTGGATTATTATGTTTCCCATGTGAAGGCCAATTGTGTCCTCATTAGGGCAATATATCTCATACTGTCTTACTTTGTTTATACTAGTGCAGTGCCCGTAAGAAAAGTGTATTCCTATAAAAAAAGTGGGAGGTTAAGTAGCTTTTTCATGGATGGCCAAATGAGGCTGTGTTTGAAGGTGGGACGTCAGGGATATTTAGGTTTGTTGTGAAATCCTATATTCCAGGGTATAATTGGCCGTTTTTGACTATTTATGATTTTGCCATTATATTTCACCTTAAAAGCTATTTACTTGGTGTCATTATTTTCAGCACAACCTCACATGTGTGACTGTACAGTTCTTTTTTCATTTTGACAAACTGTATTAACACAATGGACCTCAAATCACAAAAAAAAAACATAAAATCCGAGTAGATAAAGTAAAATTTTTTTACTGTGAAAACCACAAATATGTTTAACAAAACTTTTTTTTTTTTTTACTTATAATGCAAATACAAATAGTTGTTTGCTAAATTTGTGCATACATTTAAAAAATGTACAAAGTTATATGTAACTATTTACATTTAAATGCAGGCAATGCTCAGGTCTGCCTGAGCTCCTTCCAGCTGAATAAATAGCTGGACTGCCTGCTCCACATTCAGCTTCTCCTCATTCTGACTCATTAAACAAAAAACCGACTCCACTACACACTAAACACACTACACCAAACACTACATAACACACTAACTACACACTCCAAACACGCTAAATGTCACAAATCTCTCACCTCTCAATATCGCTGTCTACACACCGACCGTCTTTGCATGTCAATCATCTGCCTAGGTCCCTCCCTCCCACAACTTCCTGTTCCTCAACAACCAAACTTGCTGCTTGGACACTTTCGTGACAAAAGCCCGTTTTTACCGTTTCTTCTGCACCAGACACAGAACAAACGTGATGGCAATGTTCGCGAAAAAGCGAAATAATTTATTCACGGTATCATTGCAGTCCAAACAAATGCTTAGATGCACACCACTGAACCACGCAGCAGCCATGTTGAAAGTCTCGGGTCAGTGTGATCCTTATCCGCAGAGATATTTGACTAACAAAAAAAACATTGTTCTGCGGTACTTACTTTTCTCTGAGAGCTGCTTGTTTATTCAGTTATGAAAAATAAATACTACTTCTTGTATTAATAGATCTAGCGCAGTGCCCGTACCAAAGTGTATTCCTATAAAAAAAGTGGGAGGTTAAGGAGCTTTTTCATGGATGGCCAAATGAGAATGTGTTTGAAGGTGGGACGTCAGGGATATTTAGGTTTGTTGTGAAATCCTTTGTTCCAGGGTATAATTGGCTGTTTTTGACTATTTTTGATTTTGCCATTATATTTCACCTTAAAAACTATTTACTTGGTGTCATTATTTTCAGCACAACCTCACATGTGTGACTGTACAGTTATTTTTTTTTATTTTGACATACTGTATTAACACAGTGGACCTAAAATCACAAAAAAAAAAAAAAGTTTGATTTTTTTACTGTGAAAACCACAAATAAACATATTTACAACAAACCATTTTTTTTTTTTACTTATAATGCAAATATAAATTGTTGTTAACTAAATTTGTGCATACATTTAAAAAATTTACAAAGTTAAATGTAACTATTTACATTTAAATGCAGGCAATGCTCAGGTCTGCCTATTTACTTGGTGTCATTATTGTCAGCACAACCTCACATGTGTGACTGTACAGTTATTTTTTTTATTTTGACATACTGTATTAACACAATGGACCTAAAATCACAAAAAAAAAAAATAAAATCCAAGTAGATTTTTTTTACTGTGAAAACCACAAATATGTTTAACAAACCATTTTTTACTACTTATAATGCAAATATAAATTGTTGTTTGCTAAATATGTGCATACATTTAAAAAATGTACAAAGTTATATGTAACTATTTACATTTAAATGCAGGCAATGCTCAGGTCTGCCTGTGCTCCTTCCAGCTGAATGAAGAGCTGCACTGCCTGCTCCACATTCAGCCGTCTCCTCATTATTCTGACTCATTAAACAAAAAAACGACTCTACTACACACTAAACACACTACACCAAACACTACATAACACACTAACTATACACTCCAAACACGCTAAATGTCACAAATCTCTCAACTCTCAATATCACTGTCTCTATCGCTGTCTCTACACTGACCGTCGTTGCCTGTCATTCATCCGCCTCCGTCCCTCCCACAACTTCCTGTTCCTCAACAACCAAACTTGCTGCTTGGACACTTTCGTGACAAAAGCCCGTTTTTACCATTTCTTTCTGCACCAGACACAAAGCAAACGTGACGGCAATGTTCGCGAAAAAGCGTGGCGGACATTATTTACCCAAGGTCCTGTTTTGGACGTGCCGATGCGTCCGGTCCGTCGCCTCGGGAGGTGGGCCATGTAGCTAGCCGCTAGCAGCTAGCGGCTAGCTAGCTACACACGAACATCCACAGATTCTGATTCCAGTTTGTTGTCCTCATGGATCCGGATCTCCTCAGACCGGAACAGACTCGGTCCGGACTCGTTTGGTGTCATTAATCCACAACAGTCAGTTTAGATGGACAGAACGGGAGCGAACCGCCAGCTATATACCGCTCCAGCTCGCGCCGCTGCAGGTACAACCGCGGTCACGTGAAGCACCGGTGCGTCCGTTGAATCAGGAGGTGAGGGGTGGCAGTGGGCTCTCCAGTGATTGGCTCTGGTGCGCACGTGGCCACGGTGTGCAGTGATTGGCTCTGGTGCGCACGTGACTGTGGTGGCTCTGGTGGACAATGCTCGGCGGAATTTGTAAAGCATTTATGAAACAATTTATTCACGGTATCATTGCAGTCCAAACAAATGCTTAGATGCACACCACTGAACCACGCAGCAGCCATGTTGAAAGTCTCGGGTCAGTGTGATCCTTATCCGCAGAGATATTTGACCAACAGACACACACACACACACACACACACACACAGACAGACAGAGATTCCGTGCATTTATAGAAAGATAGAATAGAATAGAATTACTTTATTGATCCCAGAAAGGGAAATCATTTTGTCACAGCGGCAGTGGGTCCGCAAAAAAACACTCTGTACATAATATAAATAGAAAGCAAGATATACACAATGTATATATACAGTGCAAACTATACTATAAACAATAAACAATAATAATAATAATATACACAACTATACAAGAAATACCTCATTAATATTATAAATGTTTAAATTCTAAATTATTACCTAGTGCCCCTTGTGCATGCTCTGTTTTATTGTTAATACATCAGTTCATAATAAAATAGAAAACTCAGTTATATTCATCACTGTACAGTGGCTAAGAGGTACATAAGAGAACATTTTGCAGAAAAGAACATGACAGAAAAATACAGCAAAACTTTAAATGCTGTTTTTCAGTTTTGCTATTTCGTGACTGCTGTGTTTTGGATGTTTGGTTTTGTCAGCAGGATTTGACAAAAAACTAGTGAACAGATTTCCACAAAAGTTGGATGGAGTCTCAGCACTAAATTGACCCCATTAACTTTTTGATGAAAAGACGATCAAAACATTTTTTTACTCACTTTCGTTGATATTGAAAAAAGTGGACTGTGTTCTTAATTTTGTTCTACTAGTGCAGTGCCCGTAGGAAATATGTATTCCTATAGAAAAGTGGGAGGTTAAGGAGCTTTTTCATGGATGGCCAAATGAGGCTGTGTTTGAAGGTGGGACGTCAGCGATATTTAGGTTTGTTGTGAAATCCGATATTCCAGGGTATAATTGGCCGTTTTTGACTATTTTTGATTTTGCCATTATATTTCACCTTAAAAACTATTTACTTGGTGTCATTATTGTCAGCACAACCTCACATGTGTGACTGTACAGTTATTTTTTTTATTTTGACATACTGTATTAACACAATGGACCTAAAATCACAAAAAAAATAAATAAAATCCAAGTAGATTTTTTTTACTGTGAAAACCACAAATATGTTTAACAAACCATTTTTTACTACTTATAATGCAAATATAAATTGTTGTTTGCTAAATATGTGCATACATTTAAAAAATGTACAAAGTTATATGTAACTATTTACATTAAATGCAGGCAATGCTCAGGTCTGCCTGTGCTCCTTCCAGCTGAATGAAGAGCTGCACTGCCTGCTCCACATTCAGCCGTCTCCTCATTATTCTGACTCATTAAACAAAAAAACGACTCTACTACACACTAAACACACTACACCAAACACTACATAACACACTAACTATACACTCCAAACACGCTAAATGTCACAAATCTCTCAACTCTCAATATCACTGTCTCTATCGCTGTCTCTACACTGACCGTCGTTGCCTGTCATTCATCCGCCTCCGTCCCTCCCACAACTTCCTGTTCCTCAACAACCAAACTTGCTGCTTGGACACTTTCGTGACAAAAGCCCGTTTTTACTGTTACTTCCTGCACCAGACACAAAGCAAACGTGACGGCAATGTTCGCGAAATAGCGTGGTGGACATTATTTACCCTAAGTCCGGGTGTGGACGTGCCGGTGCGTCCGGTCCGTTGACTCGGGAGGTTGGCCGTGTGGGTGGGCTAGCAGCTAGCTACACACGAACATCCACAAATTCCGATTCCACTTTGTTGTCCTGGCGTCTCCGGATCTCCTCAGACCAGAACAGACTTGGTCCGGACTCGTTTAGTCTCATAAATCCACAGCAGTCAGTTTAGATGCATAGAACAGAACGGGACCGAACCGCCGGCAAAATCCCGGTCAAGCTCACGCCACTGCAGGTGTAAATCCGCTTGTTTCTTAAGGTGGGGGGTGGCAGTGGGGTCTGCAGTGATTGTCTCTGGTGCGCACGTGGCTACGGTATACAATGATTGGCTCTGGTGCACATGTGACTGTGGTGGCTACGGTTAGCAATGCTAGCAGAATTTGTAAAGCATTTCTGAAATAATTTATTCACGGTATCATTGTAGTCCAAACAAATGCGACGTTGCACACCCTTGAACCACGCAGCAGCCATGTGGAAACTCTCAGGTCAGTCTGATCCTGATCCGCAGAGATATTTGAGGCACACATATACACACAGACAGACACAGACAGACAGAGATTCCTTGCTTTTCTAGAGAGATTCTCATGTACTATGTGAAGCTTATTTTAACCTGTACTTAATGTGAAGCACTTCGTAACCTTGTTTAGATAAGTGCTGTATACATAAAGTTGCATTATTATTATTATTATTATTATTATTAATAATAATATTTTATATATATATATTTCTTTTATATATAATATCTTTTTTAAATATATTTTATAGCACCTTTAGGCCACCATACTGAAAGAATTACTGACTGGCTTAACGCTTCTCCGATTTCAGATTTTTTTGTACAACAAAACTATAATATGATAGCAAACGACCAGAATAGATCCCAAGCACGAGCCAGAGGAAATACATTAGGAAATGATCATCACAGAAAGTCACACAATCTTTTATTTTTTTCCAGACCTTTGTGTATTCCTGTTATTTTTTTAGGAATTATGTTATTAGAAATAGTTGTTACAGTTGAAAAATTGTTATTTTTGCACCTTGGGGCCACCATATGTTGTACAACCTGCTTTCACAACACTGAGCAATAAAGTAAATTTCCATGTGAAATTCAGAGAGAGCTAGAGAGAGAGAGCGAGAGAGAGTGTGTGTGAGAGAGAGAGAGAGAGAGAGAATCAGTGTCTCTCTACCACCATGACAGGAGGATGCAGCAGTTTGTGTCTCTGTTTCTTTTTTTTCTCTCTCTCTCTTCAGTAGAAACTTTCCCACATTAAACACTTGCTCCATAAAAGGACACAGGGATCTGTGACCTGCTACTGAATCAGCAGCCGAGCCCGAGGAGGAGCTCCATCGGTCGGCAGGAGGTCGTCTGACCGCCCGGAGAGACCGAGCTGACCCCAGACCTCCACCTGCTGCCTCCCGCGTAAACCGAACCCGGCACCAGCGCTCCTGTCAGCCATGGGATTTAATCAGAGACACGGTCGCTTTTTAAGGATTTACACTGAAAAATACTCGGTTCTTTAAACATGAAGGAGCCGTGAAGCACGCTAAACTTACACTGAAGGAGACAGAAGAGAAACATTTAGAGAAAACGCCAAGTAGTGGCTGTTTTTGCGTCAGAATTCTGTAGAAAAGTAACGATTAAAGTCCTGTTGGAGGAAAAAACGTTTTTTTCTGTGCACTGGAGCTAGAACAGCCCTCCTCACCATGAGTCTGTGGACTAACGGCTCCTCCACGGATCTTTTCGCCGGGACGCAGCCTCCCCTGCTGGGCTCCAACTCCTCCAACAACGGCACCAACGGCTCGAAGCACCACGACGCCGCCGCCCCGCTGGACCTGAGCCGGGCGGTGCCGGTGGGCATGGTGCTCGCCTTCTTCATCATGTTCGCCATCGTGGGGAACATCATGGTCATCCTGTCGGTGGTTTGTAACCGACACCTGCGGATCCCGACCAACTACTTCATCATCAACCTGGCCATAGCAGACCTGCTGCTGGGGACCACTGTGCTGCCAGTGTCCGCCACGCTGGAGGTCAGTAATCGATCTTTATTTAAGTTTATTCACCAAAGGTCAACAATGAAACTCAAATTTGACATTGTAAATTTGGCACATAAGGAATGATTATTGAGGCCAAAGATATCACAGTTAAATTAAGGAAACTGGTATTAACTGGATCCATCTCTCCAACGTGGTGATTTTATGTTTAGTTATTTTCACTATAAATTTGATTTATTTGGGTTTTGGACTCTTGATAACACAAAACAAAACATTTGTCAATTTGAAAGACTGACATTTTGCAGCTTTGGGACACATTCTAGACTTAATCATTAATAATTAACCTGATAATTTATAATGTAAATAATTGGAAGTTGAGACCATAGAAAAAAACCCAGGAGTGGAAAAGTAAAATGAGTGAGAAGTGAGGAAATGCATGCAGGCATGCAAGAAATGTGTCACTTTGGATGATGGACATTTTCTTGACAAAATGATTAATAACTACCCTGGTAAGGTAATTTATAATGTAAGTAATTAAAAGAGACCAGAGAAACAGTCTAGGCATGGGAAAGTAAAAAATAAAAAAAAGGTGGGTGAGGTGTGAGGAAATTAGCTAGGACAGTGATTGGGTGTTTGTCAAGAACAAGTAATTACTGACAAGTAAGTAAAAAAGATAACCATTAAATCTTGATTTAATCCTTTAAAAGTATATAACAGTTCTTGCAGTGTTAATCTATATTACAGTTTTCAAAATATTTTTTTAATGATTGTCTAATCATCTGTTGATTATCAATCAATTACCTCAAAGTTTATTCACCAGAAGTGCGACAATAAAAAAAATCACGATATAATCACATGTAATATGTATAGTTGAAGGAGCACAGCTTGCTTATTCAGTTATTGAAAATTAAGTTTGTTTGTGTAATATCATTATAATATGCATTAGTAGCAGTGTGCTGTTTTCGATTAACATATTGGTGCATAGAGTCATGATCAACCCGAGGTAAAAAGAGAGACATCAGTGTTAGCTTGCTGTATGGCCAGGGTCACACAACAGGAGTTTCGTGCGGATTCAAGGCCAACTTCACAATCAAAAACCACACAATCATGTAGCATAAAAGTAGTTTTATTTATATTGATAAATGATAAACTTAAACTTAATAAACTTGGGTCGCACCAGGTGGTGGAGTTGCTGAACCATCTATGAGGGTGCAGGTTCATTATCGCCCAGGGCTCTTGTTATTATAGGATAGAGTTACTGAGATGGGAGTATTAAGCCTGATGTATATTGATAGTGTGAATAAATTAGGAGCACCAGGCAGCCTTGGTTGATTTAATGAGACTCGGGTGGTAAATTAGTGAGGCAGCGTGGCGTGGTCTTGTTCCTGAACTTAAGTTACAGTAACTTCATAATTATAGGGTAAGTCTGAAAGATCTCAGTCGGTTCTGATGTTCTGCCCAGATTATCTGGTAATGTGACGGTTATCGAAATGTTCACAGACTCATTAGGGCCGGCTGAGAAATATAAAGAATGTTTGATATGTAGGATTAAAAATATGTCAGACTGTGATTTTAATTATGTCTGCCCTTTTACAAAAAACGAGAGAGGTGTCCCAGATCCGCTGATGGTGCTGCCAAGCAATGGTATATGTTCTAGGCCTTGAGGCTAACATTAGCTAGCTTACTATTGCTGACACATTAAAACGTACCTCACCACCAGTTCTTGCTGAAGAATAGCCTGCCCATACTGACCACATCTCCCCTACTATTTTCTCACCCAGACTCGTTTCCTCTGTTTTTTTTTCTCACTGCAAAGCATTAATGTTCCTACAGCAAGTTTAAAAAAATAGTTAAAAAAAAGGTAGGATTTTAAAACTACTAAGTTTTCCAACTGGACAGAAAATAAAGAAAAGTAAAGGTTAAAAAGAAAGGTGATTAGTCATTCTTATGTTGGTGACTCACTTTGTGTTAGACCAGAGTTTGAAATGTTTCCTGTATAACTGAAGTCTGTAGAGTTGGCAAAGTTATGATGATCAGTGGTCAGAGTGAGCACAGGCTGATGCTTACTTACCTGAAAACAGCCTCATTTGTCTCCTGTCGAATGTAAAAATTAAATCCATCCTTCCCAAAATCTAAAAATAAAGGTAATGCAGTAGTGAAAGTTAAGATTTTCCTCTGAGATATATTAAAAGTAAAAGTAAAAAGTCTGACAATAAAGATCCTCAACTAAAGAGGACATTTGAACATTTGAACTGAAGATGAGGTGGACTCAGGTTCTTTCTGTGTCTGCAGGTTTTGGATTACTGGGTGTTTGGTCGGATCTTCTGTGACATCTGGGCAGCGGTAGACGTCCTATGCTGCACGGCATCCATCATGTCTCTGTGCGTCATCTCCATCGACCGCTACATAGGGGTGCGCTACCCGCTGCAGTACCCGATGATCGTCACAGAGAAGCGGGCACTGCTCGCCATGTTGGGTGTCTGGATCCTCGCCATCGTCATCTCCATTGGCCCGCTGCTAGGCTGGAAGCAGCCACCTTCACAGGTTCTAAAACTAAGCATCATTATACACCACTGAACCAGAAACAATTACAATAGATTTTGTGAGTTATTAATGTGAGGATATTACATAACCCCTGACTAGTGCCTTCAGGAAATAACGATTCAATCAGCTGATAAAGTAGATTTAGTTAATTAAACTTCCTCTTTTCTTCTTATTAAACCTTCAAAAGAGGAAGTCAGGGCTTCCGAACTCAATTTAGTTTCAGAGGATAGTTTGTTTAAATGAAATGTTCAAATTTCTAAATTAAATTAATTAAATTCAAATCCAGAAATAATCCCAGAGGCATATTTTTATGTTCAACAGACGGTAAACTTTTATGTTTGTTAAGCGTTTGTTCAGGATAGATTTAAAGAGATTCAGCTGTTTGTAATCAAACATTAGAAACATCAGCACAATGTGACTGATGACCAAAAGACATCCCAAGTTTCCAAAAATCAACAAAAGTTTTCAGCAAAAGATTTGGCAACTATTAAGGTAATCAAATTGTTTCATTGTCATTTTTGATTTAAAGAAAAAATGCTATCTATGCTAATCAATCCCATGTTTCAGCCTCTCAGTTTCACTTTCAGGATTTGGTGTTAGGTCGGAAAAAACAGATATTTCTAGAAAAACTGAATGACCATTTTCATTATTTGTCGGAAATCCTGTAGGCCAAACAATTAGCAGAGATAATATTTGGCTTAGGGTTGGTTGATGTCTGCCGAATTAGCATATGACGATGTCTACAGTGACACATCGTGATGAACGATGACATTGTTTACAAATCTCAGGCAGTGTGTCCCCTCATTGTTGTAGGGCAGCAGTTGTGTTTCCCACCATTGTTCTGATATGAATCCCCAACTGTCTCAACATGCAGAGGAAACTATATCCCGTTACCACTGACATACTTCCCTATGTCAGGTTTAAAAGTGCCCTCGTCTCTGCACCACGGCCCTCATTTATCAATCTTGCGTGAAAACTGGTGCAGATATGAGCGCAGAATTGGTCTTACGACAGGACACACGTGTGATTTATGAAACATTCATATCTGACCAATCCCAGCGTATGAATGATCGGGTCTTGATAAATGCAGCGGCTAAATTTCGATCGTCATTAACATGTTACGCCCTTAAATATTCCTGGTTCGGAGGCCTCGCCCACTGAGGTCAAACATGGAGAGAAGAAACACTGGCAAGAAGATAAACTTTTCCAAGATGGAGATCGGCATCCTGGCAGCGCCGGCACATCAAAAGCACTCCGTTCACTAATGCAATGTTGTGCAAAACTGGACAGGCCAAAATAATATTGCACGCTTTCTCTGGGGTATACAGCAGCGTTCCCCCTGCTGGTCCGAGACGGAACCACCTGCCCTTCAGCAACCTGAAGCAGCTCCACTGTGACCCGTGTGCGTGTGTGCGCACTATTGAATCTGCGTTCCTGCTCTGTAGCAGGGTTTGCCAGCAGGGTTATTAGGTATTCCGTTAATTAGTTGTCATGTTAGGCTATTTAGCCTATCATATGTTATTTTACAAAAAATTGGTATCAGTAAAAATGTGGGCTTTTTTTAAAATTAAAATGTTTTTATTTTGTTTTATTCGTTTTAAGAATCCGTTTTCATCTGTTCTAAATATGTGACTGCTTATGCTTAATGACAGCTGAGGTTTGTTTAATAATTTTTTTCAGACTCAGCCAGATTTTGCTGTGCTGCACCGCAAATCCACAGACTCAGATTTGCGTACACGAGCTCAGACGTGACGTGAGATCTGATCGTAGCTTCCGCTCACGTCCAAATTGATAAATGCCGAAGCTTACGTGGAAATGGTCATATGCACGGTTTTCTGCCATACGTTCGTTTGATAAATGAGGGCCCACATGTTCAGAACTTAGCTTTGTTCAGCCTAATTTGCATAAAACAATGCTGGCTGACGGGCCACGTTGAAGCTAAAAAAATCTGTGTACAAAACAGCATGACTGAGAGAAACAGCGGCCTGCGGGAAAAGAAACACTGCTGCCACAAATGTGACTGAGTGTCGTTTCTTCTCCCACGTATCAGAAACAACAACAACAACAACTGTTATCCTACGGCAACTCTCAGCGGACACGCCTCTTCATCATAAGGTCCAATTTGGCCAGTAAATCAGAGAATTTGGAATTTATTTTCTTAAAGAATGACTCAAGCCTATTAATCGATTACCAAAATAGTTGGTGAATGATTTAATAGCTGACAGTAAAAGCTCCAGAGCAACCATTACTATTTTTTCTGTTTGATGAAACTAAAGATAATCTTGTCTTTAACTTCCTGTCCATCCTGCAGGATGACACAGTTTGTCTCATCACAGAGGAACCATTCTACGCCCTCTTCTCTTCACTCGGCTCCTTCTACATCCCTCTGGCCGTCATCCTCGCCATGTACTGTCGCGTCTACATCGTGGCCAAACGAACCACCAAGAACCTGGAGGCTGGCGTGATGAAGGAGCGTCAGGAGGACTCCAACGAGCTCACTCTGAGGATCCACTGCAGGAACCAGCAGGTGCAGGACATATGCCCCGCCTCCAAGAACGGAGGGGGCGGGGCCTCTGCGGCACGCAGCACGCTCACCGTCAAACTACTCAAGTTCTCCAGAGAGAAGAAAGCTGCCAAGACGCTGGGTGTGGTGGTGGGCATGTTCATCCTCTGCTGGCTGCCGTTCTTCCTCGCTCTGCCAATCGGTACGTTAACAACCTAAAATCTTTAAATCTCCAATACCAATCATTATTTTAGATATTGACCAATTTTGATTTAGGGCTCTGTTAATGAACTTTCATCATCATTCTGCTAAGTATTCGATCAGTTTAATAACTCCAAACATGGTCTGAAGTCAGAATCAGATCGTGTCAGTTGGAGTACCTGAATTTTATCTCCCACAGATCATTAAAGCTTCACTTTAGGTTCAAGTGTTCATTACATTATATAAGTTGGGTTATATAACACGATGTTCCTCTCTATTTCTAGTTACTCATTTCACTCTAAGATGGTATATGTGAGTGGGAGCAGTGATCCACACATCTGGTTTTGATACAGTACCTAATGCAGCACTTTTACCTTCAGATAAGAGTCCTCTCTCAACCACTGAAGAGCCTCTTCAGACATCTGATAATATTACAAACCCGTCTGACTGCCAGATGCTTCATTATATCAGAAACACAGTCAATAAACTGAAAGAGAAATCTGATGAAAAGTCACACAGTGGAGAATAATCCAACAAAAACATAATTTTGTTAAGAAAAACTTCGTTAGCTCAGCCCATGTTTGCACTTCTGACCAGAAGCCCAGTGATAAGCTCAAGATTAATTGTGATTCCAAGAAAAAAGAAAACATTTGAGCTTAAATCTGATTTCGTTATTTTAGGATCAGTGAATGAAAAGAGCACTTATTGTCAGACATCTAGATGGTGGTATTCAGTGGTATTTTAATGACTTCAATGAGCAGAGTCACAATCACATTCATTCAAAAGGAAATACACCTTATATGTTTATAGGCATGGGTGGCTGTAGCTCCGCGGGCTGAGCAGGTCGGCTAGTGATTGGAAGGTCGCTGGTTCAAATCCCAGATCTGGGCTGAGCTGAGCTGATACTGAACCCCAAATTGTGCCTGATGTGTGGTTGACACCTTGCATGGCTGCCTCTGCCATCAGTGAGGGCCCTGCGGTGAGCTGGAGACTTGACGAGGGTGTACCCTGCCCTCGCCAAGAGACAGCTGGGATTGGCTTCAGCAAAACCGCCGCGACCCCATAAAAGGGATAAAAGAGTTACAGACAATGGATGTTAATATGTGCCACTCAGTTTCACCACTGACTGGTGTCACAAAATTGTCTGAATGGTAAGCCTCACTGGAAGGTGATTAAATAACCAGAGAAGTGGGTTAGATGTGGAAAACCCTTTTTTTTTCACCTTGAACTGCAACTCAGTATCAGCTGACTTTGTCGTCAACATCACACGAATGCTCCTTCTGCTCTGTAATCCTCGCCAGGATTTTTTGAATAACTTTGTACAAATTAATCACAAACGTCTAAAAATCAGAATAGTCCATTTCATTTACAAGATGGACCATCCATGAAAGAAGCATTCCAGTGCGGTTGATGCTGAGAAACCATTTCCAGAAAACCTTCAGAAACAAAACATTATTTTTGTTTTCTTCATATTTTAAATATTTGGGCTGTGATCTTTCAGGTCCTCCGCCACTGAGTTTCAAAGAGTTAAGGAAGTCAAACACACTTGTCATTTCTTTATTTTCTGTGATGGGTTTCCCACAACATGAATGGTGGAGCGACGCCAGACATTCCCCCCGGTTGATAACACAGATTAGAGCTGAGCCTGCTCGGATTAGTCGAGTTGGACGGGAAGCTGTTTATGTTCGTAAATACTGACTGTGTCAAAGCCAATGAATCCCAGCAAAGATGGATCTGAGACCTAACTTGACCTAATGTCTGACTACCATGAGGTCTGACTGCTCTGAGATGTGAGCAGATCACCAAAGTTATTATAGTTCATCCTGAGGGAAACAAGAACGCCTGAGCATTTCATCACAATCCATTCAATAGTTGTTGAGATTTATGAGTGTGCACCACAGTGGATGATAAACTGACAGGAAAAGCTGAGGCCACAAGTACATGAAAATTAAAAAAAACCCCAACTACCCAAAAACTCAAATATATGTCTTGAAATGGAAATTCAGGATGCTCTAAAACGGTGGTACTGGACCTCCAGCAGGAGACTGGGCCCTGCCAAGCTAGAAAAACTAATCAGGAACGACCTGAGGAAGTTGCATGTTGCAACTTTATGTGTCAATTTAGGGTTAGATACAAAATCCACTTGATTAGGGTGAGGAAAATGTCATAGTTTATCTTGAAATACCTGTTTCGGATGCCAAGATCATGGATGGAGATGGTCTGACTTCCTATGACACAAAGCCAGTTTTGATCGGCACAAAATCCGCTGGAAATGTCCACTGGTCTCCTTCAAAAAACACAATAGAACAACAATGCAATGGAATTCACCAGAAATATCCCCAGGTGTCTTTACAAATATCCAGTGTGACTGAAACTGCTATAGGCCATTTGGCAGCCTTGTTGGCACATGAACATATTATGCCACGTTTGGTACAAATGTCACCTTGCACGTATCTGTTATTTGCATAAATGTTAACTGTGAACATTTTATCCTGGTGACTGAACTGCGAGCATTCACAGGGTGGCCGCTAGTCCTCAAAAAGTATTAAATTGGGCGTGCAGGTGGTTGAGTGGTTGGGGCGCATGCCATAAACGCAGCCGACCCCGGTTCGATTCCGGCCGGAGGTCCTTTGCTGCATGTCACATCCCCCTCTCTTTCCCGTATTTCCTCTCTGTCTACTGCTTAATAAAGGAGTCTATGCCAAAAATCTTTTAAAAAAAAAGTATTAAATTGTCTTACATTCAGATTTTACACATTTTGGTGATATTACCACAATAATTTCTCTAGTCTGACAGACTGAAGACGAAGAATGTTTTTCCTGTATACGCCGCGTCATCAGAGAGGATTGAGACAAATTATAAGTCAAACTATAGGTAGCTGGCCAGCCTACTACAGGGCTCCAGACTGTGACCAAATGGTCTATTATATCTATTATAGCCAATATAATTGATTTACAGTGTGCGCCTCTAAATTTTGGGTTTGTGTTTTTCAGTAAGGGGCCATTATGCTCCTAGTAAAAAAAGTTAGTCTGGAGCCCTGCTACTAGCAAAATGTTACTGAAGATGTTCAGTAACTGCTCTATGCCAACACATAATTAAGAGTCTGCAGCTTTTGTTGATTGTCCGGCTGAGGCCAGACAATCAAGTTACATTGCAATGTTGCTCCCATGCTTTGAATTGGGGCGGACATTAGGCTAACCTTATTTCTGTACGAGCTATGTCGGAGGCAGGCAGTGAGTCAACAGAGAGACATCTAGTATTTTATGAACTTGCTGAGAAGCACAAACTGGACGAGACTTCTGCCTCACAACAATTACAAATCAGATTATTCATTTTCACCCTGAAGTTAACATCTGCATCCATAAATATTAACTGTTACAGCAGGTGTAGTTAATCAGCCAAGATCTGAGGAGGCACTGTCAACTTTGCTGTCCAACTCTGAGAAAGGTGTGTCCGGCAGAGTCAATAAATGCCGTATCTTAAAGCTGCTATGTGAAAATAATATTACAACAAACATGTAAGGCACTGCATATGGATAACTGTTTTGTTTTTGTAATGTTTATTTATTGAAAAGATACAGCTTTTACTCTGTAGAATGCAGTATTCTGAGTATTGGAATAACTTTCATAATAAAATTGGAATTTAAATGATGGTCACATGAAGTAATATAGATCACTGAGGATGCCATCCACTGATGCCAAACGAGAATCATTTTGCATTTGATTTGTTGACAGCTGAATCTTATTTGAAACGAATCATGAGGCCAGTGAAGAGTCCAACCTCTAGTAATATCCAGTCAACCATTTTTTGTTCTCTTCCTTACCTTCCATATGCGCTCCCTGGATCTGACTTGTTCTGATGCATCCCATGGGTACATGATCAGATTGGGATTTGGAGATTTGTCGACCCCTTGAACTATTTGTCAAGTTCCTTGCGCCATCCCAGAAGTGTTGAATAGAACATTGTCCTGCTGGGGGGCCACCGCCATCAGGCAGTGCCGTTGCATTTAGGGCATTTAGCAGACTCTTTTGTCCAAGGTGACTTACAATAAGTACATTGGTCACAAGAGAGAAACCCTGACATATCGCACATCATCGATAAGAGTAGGAGTCATGCTATGCAAGGTCGAGGTGAAGTCTGAACAAATGAGTCTTGAGTCTTTTGCAGAATATGGAGAGTAATTCCGCTGTCCTGACATTGGTCGGGAGGTCATTCCACCACTGAGGTGCCAAAATGGAGAAGAACGGGGTGTTACTTGGTCTACAACAGTGTTTGGGTGGATGGTGTATTTCAGGTGGCATCTACATGAATACCAGAACCTAAGGCAATTGTAATGAGATAATCAATGTTTATCACTTCACCTGTAAGTGAGACCAAAATTGTTGTTCTTTATCGTTTACAACAGTGCGACTGTGCTCAGGAATTCGACTTCACAGTCTGTCTAAGTTTGTGTTTGAGTGATTGTTCAGCAGGCATTCTGCTAATCAAAAAATCCAACCTAAGGAACTGAGGTAGTTCCTGATTTCCTAAAAAGGTTTCTAGAAAGGCTCCTGCGTCTCGAACCTTCAAACAGGAACCATTTTAACACTTGTTGAAATTTGCAGAGTCTGAATGAAAAGCTACCCACAATCCTTCTGGCCACAGTCTACCTCTGGACCACAGCAGATTTCATAAGAGAGAGAATAAACTGGGTTATTATTAGCTGTGAGCAGACCGATCCTTTGATGCTTAGAGAAACAGTCCTGTGATCAGAGGATTCATCGGGTTGATTGTGAAGAGAAATTTCTCCACAAACATTCAACAAGTTCAAACGCACCGAGCCTAAACATGGTTATGCTGAAGGCTTTGGTCCGGAAACAAAAATCTTGGCCTGAGTTCATCAAACGCCTATGAGATCCGGACTGGCCACAGTGAGGCATTTTTTGTCCTTCAAGGATGTAAAAGGGGAGCAAGAATGCTTGATCACCGTTTTAACATAGAAAATGACTCATATCTATGTTTATGTTGATTTGATCTGTTTCAAATTAAAAGCCCTCTAGCGTTTCAGTGGACAAAAATCCTTAAATTTCTTAACAAGACTTTTATTTTAAAACATTTGCAAGATTCAGGTGTGTGGGTTATTTAAAATGTTGCTTCGGTCATCTTTTCTCCAGTTTCACTCAGCTGAAGTCTCTGATGTTTAACCTCAGAGTTGCATTATTGTTGTGAGAAATACACAACTTTTAACAGCTCATTTGATGGATTGTAGTGCTGCTACACTCTCATTCATAGACTTTCATGTTCCTTTTGGGAGTGACTGAGTCACGTACAACAGCTAACTGTGAAATTCGGTATTACCAGTCCGATCAGGTATCATATCAAACCGGCTTGAAAATGTTTACATCCGCCAAACCCCAGACATGAAGCTCTGGTGGAAATACTTTAGACATGAAGTCTAAAGCTTTTGGCTTTTTTTTAATGCCAGTTTTTGGAATGATGCTTAATCAGCTATTAGTTTCTGTTTGTAGTTTATCCACTGAAATACTTTCTGCTGAAGAAAACTTTAAATTATTCATGAATGTTCCCTTTCTCTGATTTCTTAACGAACATTTGTGGTCGATTGACATGAGATAATGATATCGTCAGAAAGTCAAGCTGAGTAATGTCAATGTGTTTTATTCCTCTGTGTTTATATTTCACCCAGTTATTAGTCTGAGAAGGATTGAGATTTTTGACTCAAATTGCATCTATTCATCCCCTTAAGTTGCTGAATAAGCTCTTTGAGCTTTGTCAGATCTTGAAAACCTCTACTCTGAGCTTATTACTTCTGCCAAGGAGGTTATGTTTTCACTTGTGTCCATTGGTTTGTCAGCAGGATGACACTAAAATGACTGAATAAATTTCTACGAAACTTAGAAGTGTCACGCCAAGGTTAAAGGTAGAAAAACTAAAAGGATAGGAGTTGGACCCAAATGCAGTTATTCACGGGACAAGGATATGTGGGAAACAAAAAGCGAGCTTTATTCTCAAGCTGAACCAGGTACCAAAAACAGACAAAAAGGGGACGAAAGACAAAGTAGCAACAAAAAAGCAATTCAACAAAGTGCTAAGAAAAAGGGCAAAATACAAATCAAAACCAAAGTTCAAATCAAAACGCAAAAATCCAAAACATACCAAACAGGAGACGAGGCACAGGGAGAACATCAGTTAGGACCATGAGCAGACGTAGAAAGTGGCATGCGCAGACGCAACATAAGCAATGAACAGACAAGGAGTGCAGGGAAGACAGACTAAATAAACAGACACTAATGACAAGACGAGGAACAGGTGAGAAGAGAGAGGAAGGAGGAGGCCAGGTGAGGTAACGAGGGGGAGGAGCACAGAGGAGAAAACATGGAGGAGACAATACTACAAACAGAGGGAGACCAAGGGAAGAACATAAGAGACATTTAAAGGACACAGTGGGACATGGAAAATTAAAACATAAGACACAACAAGACATGATACAAAGACATGGAAATCAAATACAAGAAACCATAAGAGAAAAGCAAACACAAGAACATGACACAAAGAACAAGAATCAAGAGTCATGACAAGAAGGAGGAAGGGTCCCAGCCCAGAATAGACCCCATTAACTTTTGGCACGGATCCAAGATTCTTGGATCAGGCTTTTTTTCTTTTTACATTTTGGTTAATTTCCCAGGAAAAAAAACATGGATCTTGTTGAAAATAATCAAAACTGGCTTTAGTTTTAATTTGACATTCTTGTAAAAAAAAAAAAAACTTCCTTCCTGCTTTTCAAATGATGAATCTTTTATATTTTAGTGACTCTTATTGTTTCTCACCAACGTCAGACAAACTGTAGTCTTTAACTCCTCTACGAGTCAAAGAAGAGACGTTAATGTGGTGGCTTTGATGAGCTCTGATTGTGAGTTCACTTTATAGTTTTATGAAGTGCTGAGTGTCCCGGTGATGCAGTGTTTGCTTTTTGCTGAGTCATGATCTGCACTGCGTCCTCAGTAGATCAGCAGTGAGGACAGACTGAAGCTCCTCCACCTGTTAAAGAAGGACTTGTTTTCATTTAAAGCTGTGTGTCTGCATGACTGCTTTTATCTCTTAAGCTCGATTAAAGCTGCAGACGCTCAGTCAGACAGTTAATGATGCAGAAAATCTAGATGATAAGAAAAGGACTGGGCTTGTGGTGAATTTGTTACGGGAAGGAAAGAAAAAAATATTTTAGCTTTGCACACTTACCTCCAGATCTTTTCCATTTGTTAGGGTGCTGAGATTGAGAAGACCACCAGAGCGAGATGTCTTTTTCTATTTACTGTCCCCTAACCTGATATATTCTTGATGTCAGAATATGTCATGACAAGAATACATTTCAGTTAGATACAGTTAATTTAGGGAAAACTCTGGTCCGCATTTCATGAGAGCTAGCTCAAAGCTCACTTCTCAAAAATTAAAAGGAACTAGTTCATGTTAATTTCTTCTATATTCTTCTATATTTATTAAATATTAGCCTCAGCAGTAACAAATAGATAACTTGTCAGGGCTGGATCCCGACAAAAAATGATTCCTGGCATTCGTGGCTCAGAACACCACCCACCAGCGCATCCTTGAATCCCCCTTTAATGTGTGCACTTTACTCTCAAACCTCTGCATGCACCATCCACCTCAAACTGTGCAGCTCATGCACCGATCACGTGAACCTGCATGCTTACTGGACAGCAGCATCAAACACTTTCACTCAGGTCGATTTCATTTATTTAGCTCCAGTTACAAAAGTTATCTCATGACTCTTTCAGTCTGGGCAGGTCTACTCCAAACTGTTTAATCAAGAGTGACATGTTGGCCTACATCACGTCACAGATACGTGGCATGGTAACGCATCAATACTATTGATTCATTGATTCATTGATTGATTGATTGACAGGACTGGGCTGCTAGTATTTGCAGCTAATATCCGGGAGCTCTTGGGAGGATCCACCATCTGCCATTGCTTTAAGGAAAATGGAGTAAACAGAGATGACAGGCATCTCTCTACTTGAGTCCTCGCAATATGCAGCCTGATTTGGGCTGGGTATCATTTTTCAAAGATTTCAACACCGGTATCGATAGCTTGACTTTAAAAGAGGTTCCCTGAACAGAACTTCTTTCAATATCAATTTTATGAAATCTGTTTTAATAGAAGATTACATCACAAATACAGATGAGCCCCGTCTCTGGGAATAACCCAGTGTTTTTCCTGCATGACTCAGGACAGCCGCGTCAGCAGCACTATTAGATCTTGGCACAAGACATTTTTCCATACTGGCCATTTTTCCCTGGCTCAGCTGGCGCCATAAAAGTATCCAAGTTTGGTAGCCAGCTAACTAAGTTGATTAAAATGGTAAAGATTATACCTGCTAAACCTTAGCATGTTAGCATTGTCATTTAAAGCCGTTAGCATGCTGATTTTAGTAATAAAATTTATAAAAGAAACAATTATTTATTTTTTTTTTTTAAACTTTAACATCAGTGCTGTTGTGACTGAAACAACCCTGAAGTTAAATTAGATAAAACAACCACAGAAGAAGAGTGAAGATTTGGACCAAGACGTCCTAAAGCTGCTGTGAGTTTTGGACTCTGTGGACAGAAACAACTCCTGGGAACTGCGATTATATTTACATGAAGAACGTGGCAGAAACCCAAAACACTATTAAACTTGAAACCAAAATAGCGTCTTCCTGTGTTTAGAAGGAGAATCACCAAACTTGGAGATACGTGTTTTTCACAGGACAGTGATTCATTGTGGTCAGGTGTCACATGTTTTTCTCATGGTGGAGGTCAGGTTAACAGTCAGATTCTTCATATATAGTCAGAGAGCGAAGCCTGAGGCACAGGATGGCCTTACAAGTCCATGTTCAGGGAGAAATAATCCATGGCCTCAGGAGTCTATGTTATCATCAAAAACCTGATCCACCAAAATCCTTTGAAATCCTTTAAAATCCTCTAAAAGACCTCTGACATGCTGCAGATCACCTGCCTCGAATACAAGTCAGCATCTCTGTGATCCGGAGGAGAGAGGAGACGAGGGCACAAGGAGAGGAGAGGAGAGAAGGGGAGGAGGCAAGGAGAGGAAGACAGAAAACAAAAAGAGAAGCAGAGGACACAATGAGATTAGAAGAAAAAAGAAAACAAGGGTAGGAGGAAAGATGAACCAAGGAAATAAGGAGAGGAGGGAAGGAAGAGGCAAGAAGAGGATGAGGGAAGACAAACTAAGAAGGAAAAGGGGCAAGGACACAACAAATTGAGGATATAATGAGACAAAAGGAGAAACAATGAGAGGAAGCAAGGGTGGAAAGAAAGAAATCAAGGAAACAAGGAGATGAAACGAGAGGAGGTGAGATGAGTCAAGGAAAATAATGAAAGGAAACGAGTATAGAGGGAGAGATTAATGAAGGAAACAAGGATAGGATGAGAGATGAATCAAGGAAACACAAAGAGGAGACAAGGATAGGAAGAGCAATGAATCATGAAAACAAGGAGAGATGAATCAAGGAAACCAGATGCGTGTGATGACAGGGGTTGTCGGTGTGACGGTAGTCACGGGTAATGTCAGTGTTACAGGTGCCACATGTGTAACAGGTGCCACACGTGTTACAGGTGCTACATGTGTTACAGGTGCTACATGTGTTACAGGTGCTACATGTATTACAGGTGCTACATGTGTTACAGGTGCTACATGTGTTACAGGTGCTACATGTGTTACAGGTGCTACATGTATTACAGGTGCTACATGTGTTACAGGTGCCACACGTGTTACAGGTGCTTCAGGTGTTACAGGTGCTACATGTATTACAGGTGCTACATGTGTTACAGGTGCTTCAGGTGTTATATGTGTTACGGGGTTACGGGGGTTACGGGTGCTACAGGTGCTGCAGGTGTTTTTTCAGTATCTTTCCTGTTTGTATTTAATTCTGGTTACATGCCGTTGTCTTTATTTTGCTTCACTGCTCGTCAAAATTTTTTTTCTTCACACTTCAGAACAGAGAAATTATGTTTTATCACTTCAGTTGTTGAGAAAGTATTTATAAACCGACTGCTCTCTTATTTTCTCCTTATACGCTCTTGCAAAATATGACCTTGTTATTATTCTCGCAGCAGTGAAATCAGAGACAGATGGAGCGTTTCTAACTGCTCCTTCTGTGGATTTCACAAGTGAGGAGAGGAGGATGAGGACAGAAAATGTTCAGTTTGTAGTTAAAACATAAATAAATCATCTTGAATTAAAAGGGAATACATGTAACTGATATTCATCACATGTTTTACAAATAGTCAAGATTACATAATGATTTAAGGGCCAGCAGGCAAAATCTGATGAGATACAGGGAGTCTGGGGGTTTTTTTGCCGTCCATCCCATTCTTGTGAACCTGATATCTCAAGACGCCTCGAGGGAATTTTCATCAAATTTGGCGCAAACATCGATTTGGACTAGGAATTAAATTATTAGAATTTGGTTGACACCTGTAAGGTCATTATTTAACGATTCATATGATAATTACAGTCAATAACATTTTATCCCCAAAATGTCAATGTTCATTTTTATTGTGAGGCTGTGATGTCAGAGCTCAGGAAGTGAAGCTTGACAGGTGCTCAGAGGCAAACAACTGCAAGGTGGTTTTGTTGAATTTGTACTATCATTTTTACCACAAAAAAAAAAATACTGATGTCCGCCTGATGAAAAACTGCTGCCCCCACAACTCTACACAACTACTGAGATCAGTTTAGTTTCTTTATATTTTGAGTCTGAAGCTCTTTAAATATATAAATGGCTGGTTCTGTTCAGTGTGTGTTGCAATTATTTGTGGTTTTCAGTTTGACAGTTCATAAGATTTCTGCACTGATGAGATCACTGATTCAGTCAGCCAATCAGAATAAAGTGTTATATGTGTAAACAAACTTTAAAGCTGCAGCAGAAGCTCCTGATGATGATGATTATGATGATGATGATGATGATGATGATGGTAAGGCCTCCTCAGCTGTTTGGCAGCTCTACACATTAATATGTAACTGCACTTAGCTCCCGTATTGTTGTAGTAAATGCTGTCACCTGGTGGTGAAACATGCTCTGTATCTGCACATGTAAACCAACCAAACGTGTGTTTGTACATTCAATCAAAAAATCGTATATTGCTGCTTCTGCAACAGTAACACTGCTGTTAAAATGTTCTCTGTTGTTTCAGCTGCTAAACTGAATATTTAATTCACTATCCAACTCACAATTTTGATTATTTCATTGGTTCGTGTTCTGGCTCATATATGAACCTAAAAGACCAGAGTTCCCCTCTAAATTTCAGTGTGAAGGACTGACACCACCTTTTTATTTGAGTGTTTAGTGTTGCTGTAATGAGGCGTTTAAAAAATACTATAATTAATAACTATTTTGATAATAGTTTCCAGCTTCCAGCTTCTTAAATGTGAGGATGTCCTGCTTTTCTTTGGATGCTGGATTGTTCGTTGAACAAAGGACGCAATTTTGTAGACATCATTTTGGGCCCTTTTAATTTCTTGACATTTTATAGACTAATCGATTCATCCTTAAAAATAGTCCATAATGTAAAATTCCATGATGGAACAAAATCATCTGTTTGTGTGTCTGTAGGCTCGTTCAACAGCAGCCTGCGTCCTCCTGAAACTTTCTTCAAAGTCATTTTCTGGTTGGGATACTTCAACAGCTGTCTGAACCCCATCATCTACCCCTGCTACAGCCGAGAGTTCAAACAGGTAACACACATAATGCAGGCGATACTAATACTGGCGTTACTGCCTGACAGCTCCAACAGGTCATACAAGTGATTAATGCTTGTTAATAATACACGTCAATCAATGTTAAAGTAAAAGTTCACCTCTTGCTGGTGGAAAGCATGGTGAAATTTTGTAGTCCACAAAAAAGAACTTGAACAAGTAAATTATTTTGTGTTTTTGTGTCGTTGTGTCTTCAGGCGTTCATCCGGATCCTTCGCTGTCAGTGGAAGAAAAAGCGTCAGGGTTGGCAGGCGTATTACAACTACCGCTCCAATCAGGGCTCCAACACCTCCTCCTTCTTGAACGGCAGCCAGCAGACGCTGTCCTCCATCAGCCCCAGCCCGCGATGTGTTGCCTCCAGACTCCACCCTCCACCATGGTCCTCCACCTCGGACAAAGAGCTCCTCCCAGGGTCATTGGGAAAAGGACAGCCAGGCCCGGTGTCCCCGCTCGCTAAGAACGCTGGGAAGGTGTTGAACGGGCGGAGCATTAATGAGAAGAAGTAGCATGGAGCCTCAGAGAGAACGTTATGGAGGAAAGTGGAGCACTAACTGGCACACTGCTGCCTCAAGTGGCCACGCCCCTACCCTGCCACTGACAGGAAGTGACTTTAAAAACACACGCAGGTCTCACTGCTGACGTCACAAGACACTGCTCACTCACTGAAGTGTTGTTCAGGTGTGACGATAGCACCTGTCAGGTGGTTGTGACTATTCCCGCCTCCTCTTCAGCCTTAATAACTCACCTGTAGAACAAGACGGAGATCCTCACGTGGGCCAAATGTCCGCTGTAGAGAACCTGACATCTTAATGGGTCATTTTTCCCCACCAGATAGTTCCTACCTGATCAGGAGCATCCACTGCACTTAATGATTGTTTTACCTCGACAGCACATGTGCAATAGATCACACAGCATTTACTCGAATTAAATTATAACACAAAACTACAAACTTTTTAAAGCAGCAACACATCGGCCATCTTTCTTTTCTGAATTTGCAAAATAAATCTATCCAAATTCCCTGAAATGAAAAACTGTCAAAATAAAAAGTTTGAATAAAAACAAACAAACAATAAAAATCTAACTAAATTTAACTTTAAAGACAGTATGTACAATTAAATTGATCTGAAATCTAGTATAAGCATATTTTATATATTTACTTATTGCTGTGTTATTTGTCGTTTTTATTGTATTTAAACTATCCTGAAATAAGTTCCTAAAATAAATGTTAATTCAAGTCAGGTAGAACATAGAACAGTAAATCCAATGAAAATTTTAAATGATCACTTTTATACACTTAAATGCTCAAAAAGTCCAGTAAAGTAAAAGAGCAGAAAATTCACTTAGTTACCCTCATGAACCCTAAACTAATGTATATACATCAGGAATAAGACAAAAAAAAGTTTTCAACACTAGACTATATCCAATGTACCAATAAATGTAATTCAAAATGAAATGCAAAATGATCCCCAAAGTGAATAACATATTTTATGACATTATTTATTGTAATTTTGGTTGGTTTTAAAAATTGTGTAAACCTAATACAGTCAAGAGGAAACTTACGTAAAATAAAGGATTGAGGTAAACCTCGTTTTGAAACAAGTACAGTTTATCTGTGGGCATGATTTTGTTAAACACTGAATTATTGTTGTGCTATTTTTAATTGTTTTTTTTTGTTGCTAAAGTTCCTTAGAAAATTGAGCAGATCTTTCCTTAAACAATATTTTTTTATTATACTAAAGTCTGTAAAATCCTGGCTGAAAGTTCACATAAATGTTTTTAAAATAAGTTGGAAATCCAACTTAAACTATTTAAACTGAACAGAAAAATTACCTGAAATTTTATGTTTACTTCAATTTTAAACATTATTCTATTTGTTTATTTATTGTCATGTAAAAATTGTATTTTGGTGTTTTTGCTGTTTCAAAATTAATTTCTTGTTAGCGGGTAACTTATCTTACTTCAAACAGCAGCATCAGCTAATGTATATTAGCATGCTGGCTAAAATTAGCTGAACAGCATTGAATGCCTGGATACGATTTGAACATGATGAGTGGACTGGCTTAAATTAGCTTGCTGGCTCATGTTGCATCTGTAATTTAGACTTGGCTGTTTGAAGCCAAGTGCACCCGTAAAGACCTCTACCTTGTTAAAGCCTTAGTATCTTCTAGACAGAAGATTTATTGTGAAAATCCTCTCTCAGACTCTTCAAAAACGAACAAATACTTCGTATTCATTGAGAGAAGTTGGAGGTTTCCTATTCACTTCAATTCAGAGTTTGATCCCTGCAGCATCTAGCGGACGTTAGAGGTCCTGCAGCCACAGGTTGGCGTGAACAGTGTTTTTATACTCTGTATTTATTGTGGAAATGCATCAATCTTCACAGAGAATGATAATGTTTCACTTGTGTCATCCTGCAGTTGTTGTAACATCTGGTGTGTTTGTGTGTGTGATACTTATTTAATGGATATATTGTACTGTGTTTTATTGATGACTCTGTCAACAGGTTAGATCAATACTTAAAAACATGTAAATCACACAGACTTGGAGTTAATGGAGTTAATGAAGTTTTTCTCCTTTGATTGACGCTAACAGTTTCAATCTTCTTCCAGTCTTAATGCTAAGCCATGCTTAACATGCTTTGGAATGATCACTGCACTAGAGATGAACTGAATCATTTGAGTGTGGAGAAGACAGAGTTTCCACTTAATGTTAGAGTCCCTTCAACAGGTGACCAAATGGTGTCAAATGTAAATTACATATGATAATTTAAGTTAATTAATTAAATTAAATAAAACTTTGTTTCATCAGTGCTTTTGAATATGGCTGTAACACTGAGGAAAAATCTGATCTTTTTACGGACAAGGTCATTTTTTAAAGATTTATTATGTTCAGTCCATTTCACCAGCTTCCTTTCTCACTCTCTGATGACCAAATGAAACCCATCGTTACTTTGAATTAAATTACAGATTTCTCTGTGTTTGAACATTATGGGAAACATTGAGGATACTGTCAGTACACAATTCACCAAAAGTCTTGTTTTTGACACTTTAAAGGTGCATTTCTTATTCCTCTTATGAAATTCCTGCTAACTGTAGCTGCCGTTAGCCAGTTAGCTCAGTAAGTCATGTAGCTAGCAGTCCAGACTAGGAGCTCTATGGCTGGGGGAGCATATTACCAGCAGTGGTGTGGCGTGGGGAAAATTTCCAAGGAAGCCAAGTGAGACATAATCTCTAAGCTGTTTATGTTTTACGGGGGTGGGGACAGAAAATCGTATGTGCATTATTATGTGTTTGCAGAACCTGAAAAAGTGGCTCTGTGAGGCTGAAAATAGACCGAAAGACCCCGAGCAGGAAGGAGAAATCAAAATCCTCCAGTATTTATTTCAAGGCCGCACTTTGTGCAATAGTGTCCTTGTCCCATCCCGGTTCTGTCATGATCCTGTCAAAAGCCACACAGAGCGATGCATGTCCCTCATGGATGGCATGTACCGCACGGCTTTTAAAGTTCCACCTGCAGCCCGGTCCGCCTCACACAACAATGCTGATCTTTTACATAATCATGAGACAAAATTGTGAACGGCATCAAGACCAGCAACTTGGGAGAAGTAACTAGTAACTATAACTAATTACTTTTTAAAAGTAACATGCCCAACACTGCCTAGCAGTCCGGACTAAGAGCTCAGAGCACCGGGGGATTGTTGGCATTTATACCACTTGCACAAGAGCTTTGGAGCAGGACAGGACAGGTCAGCTGGTTAGCAGAATAGCTTTTGTAGATGTCTAACAACAGATAGATGTCTTAACATAAAAATAACTTATTTCTTCACATTCTGTTGATAATTTGGGGAAATTTCAGAATGTTTTCCTCTGAAGTTCTTACATATTGCATATTTAGTGCAGAAAAAACATTTAATAGGAAAAATACAATGTTATTTACCAGGTGGGATGTGGTCCACTCAAACAGTACAACTGCATTATCAATCTGTAAGGGCCTCTTTTGTGTTTCATGCAGCAGCAACACCTGCTGGACAACAAGTTGTACCACAATTAACACAACATAAGAATGAAGTTTTATTACTGCTGTGTCTGACTAAATCACCGCAAATATCAGCTTACAATGGCGATGCCATTTCAGTGTTTTATTAATGGCTAACTTTATCAAGCAAGACATAACCAAGAACAAGAAGATCCATACAGAATTCATGAAATCTGCATGGCACAAAAAAGGACATGTGAGATATTTACGATATAAAAACTATACATTCCCTGTTTTTAAATGGTAAGATGCAATTTCCTTATATTAAGGCATATTTTTGAATTCAGGTTTACTTCTCCATTATAAAAGTATTTTATCTTTTACATGGTACACACTACGTACCAGTTTATAGTAAGCTGTATATCATTTTATTGTAAATTTTGAACATCACAAAAAAAAAATCGCAACAATGTAGAAAAACGGGTGTGTTTGGCTCCGCCCAGCATGATGAGCGAGGCACTTTTCAATTACGTCCGCATGTCTGGTTTAAGTCAGGAGGACTGGAAGTGCTCAGTAGCTTTTGAGCAACACTCTGATCAACAACAGCTGAACAATGAGCGGAAGAGGCAAAGGAGGCAAGGGGCTTGGTAAAGGAGGCGCCAAGCGTCATCGCAAAGTTCTTCGTGATAACATCCAGGGAATCACCAAACCCGCCATCCGCCGTCTGGCTCGCCGTGGCGGTGTGAAGCGTATCTCTGGTCTAATCTATGAGGAGACTCGCGGTGTGCTGAAGGTGTTCTTGGAGAACGTGATCCGCGATGCCGTTACTTACACCGAGCACGCCAAGAGGAAGACGGTCACCGCCATGGACGTGGTGTACGCTCTGAAGAGGCAGGGCCGCACCCTGTACGGCTTCGGCGGTTAAACCTAATCTTTACCCTTCTGATGATGAACACAAAGGCTCTTTTAAGAGCCACCCACTGCAACTAAAGAAAGTTGTTCCGTATTTGCTTCAGAATCATGTGTTAGGTCGTCCTGCCTTCTACAGTGCGATGTAACGTAACCCGGAAATCTGACAGCTTTGTTGCACAGCTTGATACTTCGTCTCTTGGCCGATGAGCATCGTAACTTAATGTTGGTCTGGTTATAACAGATGAGGTACTCTTTTATGCTACGACAACGTTATGTCCCCGAAGGTTTTATTAAATATCGTGTCTTGCGAACACAAGGATAAAGGTTGCCGCAGAACTCAAACGTCACTTGGAAATTCACTAAAGAGGTGTTAATTTGAAGATTACTTCCAGCAAAACGGCAAGTATCAAGCTTGTTTGCCACAGTTGGTTTCTGTGATGGTCCATATATTATGTGTTTCAGTGACACTACAAGTGACCACAATACACACCAAGAAAACACATCCCAACAGTGATATGATGGGGAAATAAGTGATACGCCTTTTTCACATTAGGTGGTTTAATCCTGGAATGGTTTCTTATTTTTTATATATATATATATATATATATATATATATATATATATATATATATATATATATATATATTAAAAAAATAAGACAAACCAAACCTGTGCATATATATATATATATATATATATATACGCACAGGCATGTAAGTACGTTGAACTCTAAATGTTATAAACTAAATAGGAAATATTCAAATGATGCATTACTGTAATCATTCCTACTGAAGTGTTCATAACATTTTTCAAAGTATGCTATTCGGTTTCATAGGTAACACAATCAGCAAACGTATGTACTAAAAATAACGACTGCAGGTTTCTTTTTATAACGTTTATCTCCGATAAACCTTTTACTCTAGTCCTATTTCCAACAATCTGTCTCTGTTATTATAGAATAACACAGAATATTAATACAGTTTTTCTCAATTGCTGTGGTCTGTTGTCAATACCTTAAACCATTTCACATGATAAAACACAATTTGCAGATCTCACTTAGACTTTTCAGCAGAACTCTGAACACATTCTCATTCTCAAAACACATTCTGCACTCTAATGCACATGTCATCCATACTGGTAAACACAAGTGGCAACAATCAAATACAAATAGAGAACACATATCATTGATTAAACACAACCACTCAAAATTGATTTCATTTATTTCAAATCATGTGACACAACCACTATAAGCCAGTTCAGAGCCCCGTTGCCTCAGGGGGGAAAATATTGCTTGTGATATCAACAAAGTGCTATGGCCTGACCCAGCCCAAAGACAAGAAGAAGCACGTTGATCACATGTTTACTCCTTTGATGTTTGTATTGTATACTGTAATGCAGTGCGTTGTAGGCTGTATACTGTACAATAAAGAAACTGCCTGGCCCTGAACATTGTGCTTTCCATTTGTTTACAGTACTGACTGCTCAATAGATTTTGACTGGTTAAAGGTTCATATCAACAAAGAACAAGAATTACAGTATCACAGAAACAAAGGACAAGTGAGATTCAGGGTACAGTACTGTAAAAATAGGGGTACAAGGAGGAGGAGGAACAAAAGAAATTGCAAAGAGCAAAGCATAATTTCTGATCAATTTTGAGCTACTATGATACAACATGTTTGCATTTATCAAAAGACAATGACAGAAAAATATGAAATTTGTTTTGAGATTAAAAATGTACTTCTCCCTGAGAACTATTTGTTTTGAACAACATGTTTTCTATTTTCTGGTCTATTGTTTACTGACTGCTTGATAGTGTTTATCATTTTGATCGCTTTGTTTATGATTTGAGAGCAGTGTTTGGTTTAGAGCACTGGTAAATCTGTTTTGAGGTGAAAGTTTCATTTTGCACGAGGAGTCAGAGGTTTTGTATATAGTGCTTGAAGCTGAGGTTTGTTGTTTAATGTTTTCAGAAAATGGAGCAAGGTTTCAGAAATTGTGTTTTAGCGACTGAGAAAAACTGTAAATGACCAACATCTTATTTTTTTTTAGTGGCTGTGGGTTGACGCATGCTCAGTCGACATTACAACAACAGCCAGTCATGTGCGAGCAGCAGCACACTTACATTTGCATGAGGAAAATATAAAGCCGCGTCAGGGTTACTCGTGCCATTTCTGATTTTGGACGTTAAGTTCGGTTGGAACATGCCTGGAGAACCTGGAAAGGCGCCCAAAAAGGGCTCTAAGAAGGCCGTGACGAAAGCCACCAAGTCCGGCAAGAAGAGGAGGAGAACCAGAAAGGAGAGCTATGCGATCTACGTGTATAAGGTGCTGAAGCAGGTCCATCCTGATACCGGCATTTCATCTAAGGCAATGGGCATCATGAACTCCTTTGTGAGCGACATCTTCGAGCGTATTGCCGGTGAGTCCTCTCGTCTGGCTCATTACAACAAGCGCTCCACCATCACCTCCAGGGAGATCCAGACCGCTGTCCGCCTGCTGTTGCCCGGTGAGCTGGCCAAGCACGCTGTGTCTGAGGGCACCAAGGCTGTGACCAAGTACACCAGCTCCAAGTAAAGCCGCTGATAAACGGCACAAAGGTCCTTCTCAGGGCCACCCACCTCTTCTAAAACGGCAACTATTCATAATTTGTAGTAATTTATTCATTGTAGTGTTTATGAGCTGAAAGCGATCAATTAACTGATTGTGTTGTTCCAAAAATGAGCTTATGTAATAAAAAAAAAAAAAAATGCTTGAAACACATGTCATTATTCATTATGTGAGTTTGCTTGACAGTCAATTAAGTGTCAATTTAACTCTTGCCAAAATGCAACCTAGGTAGATGTTTTGCAGCCACAACATGTCTTTAATAAACAGCTCGTTTTATACACAAATGATACCAGTACACTTCTTAGAACAGTTTTTTATTGTCATTGTTTTAGGAAAAAAACCATCAAAACAGATAGCAGCTCTTGTTTGTCAAATACAGGATGGACACGTGTGGATATAGATAAAAAAATAATATTTACAACAATAATATATATACGACAAATAGACAGACACAGGATTCATGTAAGTATGTGAACAAGGTTTGTGAGGGATGGTAGTGGGGGGGTTTTATTGCACTGGTGTGAAAGCATTTATAATCAAAGTTTTTATTAATTTTAGTTTTTCACAGGAAACACAACATGCACATCATATAACACTTTGTGCTATACACGCACTTAACATCCATTCGGGCAATACAAACAGAAAACCAGTAATACACTTACATCACCTTAAGAAAATAACAATGGGTAACATAATACAACCTCAATAAAGTAAAATAAAATGCAAAAAAAAAAAAAAGTGTGGGTGGAAGTTCGCATGATAATACTTTACTTATGGGGCACTAGTTAGTTGAAATTGGATAAAATGTAAGAAGTGGGACCAGACTTGGTCAAATTTACCCCTACCATCATTCAATCTTGCAAGTGTGAAAGTATTTAGAGGGTGAGGGGGGGGGGGTTGTGCTTTTCACTGCCTGTGGGAAGAAACTGTTCTTCAGTCTGTTTGTTTCAGATCTAATAGATCTATAAGTCTCTTCGATCTATGTCTCTTCCCAGAGGGCAGGGGGGAGAGCAGGTAATGTCCGGGGTGAGTGCGGTCCGTGATGATACAGCTGGCCTTCTTTTGAAGTCGGCCAGTGTAAATGTCCTTGAGAGGGGGAAGTGTCGTCCCGGTGACATGCTTTGTTGCCCTCACCACCTGCTGCAGGTCCTTCCTGTCCTGTGCTGTGCAGCTGGAGAACCACACCGTGCAGCAGTAGGTCAGGAGGCTTTCCGTCATTGACAGATAGAAGTTGGTCAGCAGGTGTTGAGAGAGGTGAGCGTGTTTTGGCTTCCTGAGGAAGTATAGTCTCTGTTGGGCCTTCCCTACCTGATGAGAGATGTGAGTGCTCCCGGTGAACCCCAAGGAACTTAAAGCTCTTTACCCTCTCCACCTCCTCTGCATGTAGAGGGCAGAGAGCTCTGTGCAAGGGCGGACTGGCGTACGGGGACACTGGGGACCGGGCTATGTGATTGGCTCAGCCGCTCAGTCAGTCATTAAAAGAAAGAGGAGCGGGATAAATTCAAATTAGTAAACATGCTAAAAAGAAAGAAGCCGGAGAAAGAGATGTGTGGAGCAGAAACATTAAAGGTAGCCTATCAGCAATGTTACACCATACCTGCGTAAATCCTTAATCTGCTTTATTAATTAAAAATCAAATCCATACTGGCTGACCAGAAAAATGCACAAATTTCCATGTTGCAAAGAAAACATATTTCAGAAGATAGTCTGTGTTCAAAGTTAAAAAGATATTATTTGAATATATAGGCTATACATCATGTTTTTCTGTTCTGTTTCTACATTAATATATAGCAATTTTTACCAGCTCAAGAAAAATACATTAAAGTGAGTAATTCATTTACAGTTTGTGTGTGTGTGTGTGTGTGTGTGTGTGTGGCACTTTTGTTGATTTTTATATTGTGTTTGTGAATTCTTTGCAAAAGTGCCATAACGTTTATCTTTGTTGATGTTATTATTATTATAAGCTGACAAGGCCAGTGTCAGTCATGGAGTTGATGCAGAGGGACAGGATGATGCCAGTCATAAGAGTGAGGAGGAGGAAGAGACAGATGAGGAGGGACAGGAGAAGGAGGAGCAAGAGGAGCAGGAGGAGAAGGAGGAGCAAGAGGAGGAGGAGGAAAGTAGAGCAGGAACCACCAAAAAAAACAGTGCCAGGTACAGGTGCAGTGTGCAGGACTGGGTTGGCAATAGGTGTTTGCATAGAATTATATTAAGATGTCATATGTTGATGTTCCACTTCCCGTCACACAGAAACAATAAGCCCATCCACTCCTGCAGTTATTATATTGCAAATAAAGTATTCATGTTAAAATTACGGTTCCACTTGCATCTGTCATGCAATCGGATAAAAGGCCTCTCCAAACCAAGCTCCCGGGCTGAATTTCAACCCCAGTCCGCCCCTGGCTCTGTGCGTTTGGATTTCCTGAAATCCACAATCAGTTCCTTGGTTTTCGAGGTGTTTAAGTCAAGGTTATTATTTTAACACCACTCTGTCAGATGCTGAATCTCACCCCTGTAAGCTGACTCGTTATTATTTGTTATCAGTCCCACGATGGTCGTGTCATCAGCAAATTTGACGATAGTGTTGGTGGGGTGGATGGAGGAGCAGTCATGGGTGAAGAGGGAGTAGAGGAGGGGGCTGAGGACACACCCCTGTTGTGTGCATGTGTTCAGGATGAGGGTGGATGATGTGCGGCCTCCCATCCTGACGCATGGTCGATCCAGTATCCAGGTTCACAGTGAACTGCCTAAGCCCAGGTTGCTCAGTTTGTGGATTAGTTTATGGGGGGGTGACCATGTTGAATGCTGAGCTGAAGTCCACAAACAGCACTCTTACCTACGTGTTGTGCTGATCCAGGTGTGTAAGGGCTGTGTGGAGTGCTGTGTTGACAGCATCCTCTGTCGACCTGTTCGTTCGATAGACAAATTGGTGTTGGTCCAGGCCAGCAGGGATGGCAGACATAATGTCAGAGAGGATGAGTCTCTCAAAACATTTGGTGGTTATGGGGGTGAAAGCAACTGGGCGTTAATAATCAAGACAGTTAACTGTACCTTTATTTACTTACTTATTTTCCTTACTTGTTTTCTATTTTCTTTGTTGGAAACCACAACTGTTTTAAGACCTGTATGTAGTGTATATGTTTGATAAAAGACATCTGACTCTGGGGTTCTGACCTGACACTGATTTTGAGCAGCCTTAGTTCAGAGGCATTTCTTTCTTACCAACTGTGAAACATCAAATGCTGTTACCAAGTCATTACAAATGATTCTTAAAGGAAAAGTTCACCTGAAAATGAAATGAAGAAAATCAACTGAATTTTGGCATTCCACAAAACATTCCGGAGCTTAACGGTAGAACAGTGCAAGAACATTCTCCAGAGCAACTTAAGAAGCTGCTACAAAATATGATTTGGGACATCAAAGAAAAAAAAAAAGTGAGTTATGATTTTATTTCTCAGGCTTTAAGAATACTGAGGGAAAAGTCAGAACTTTATTATTATTATTATTATTATTATTATTATTATTATTATTATGTTTATTAACATTCAGTACATCAAGCCGACCAAAGCCTCAGCACACAGCACAAAGATCCCATATTGATAAGAAAATGTTATTTAGGCTCTGCCCCTTTTAAAGCCAAAATACTCACTACAGTGTTTAAAGCGTTAGCGTGCACTAGACCTTCATTGCGGGTTTGAGTTATGTGTTGTACATCAGTGTGATCTGGGATCGTAGAGATTCAAATTATGCTAGACAAGTTGGATGGAGACTTTTATTTCATTTTTAAAATGGTTATTTATTTTATTTTACATAATCATGTTTGCATCAGATTTGTAGCAACTGTTTCATGAAGTCACAAACTCAGGAAAGGCTGCAAGCATGATTTTGAAATTAAAATCATAATCAATTTCGAACCAAAAAATAACTATAATCTTATATTGGGCGATGTTATCTTTGTCTGGTTGCATATATCATTAGTAAATTCCATAATCCAGTTGAATATATTTTGTAATGTTGGAATATTTTCTGTATATGAGAGGAATTTCAAGTCAAGCATGATGATCACATCAGCTGATGCACTGCTATTGTCAGTGGGAATAAAAGTTCAATAACAAGGATGATTTCAATCATTTCTGGTTGTGTGACAAATCATTATTTCTCGAATACTACTGCTGTGACGCTACAGTGCTGTCCATGCCTTATCATCACTATGGGACGCTAATCACAGGATGCAGGCTGATTTCATCCAGGGTCATCCATAAATCCCAATACCTCACTCACTCACTCAACACGACATAATATTTATTATTGGTCTGTGGCAGTGTTTATCCAAAAGTCTCCAAAAGTCATTCATAAAGATTGTGTTAAAAAATCACTTAAAGTTACCCATTTGCAGAGCTTTTAGAGTCTTTAAGCATCTGATAATGCGTTCCAAAAATACAAAATGAGGTAAATTATGTTTTTTGATATGCTCTATAGATTGACTATGTAAGGTTACGAATAAAATAGCATACAGTGGTACAACCACATCAAAATTGTACTATTGTACTGTGCCTGAGTATATGTACTCATTAACATCCGATCATTGGTCTATCTATGGGAATGTGAGATAATTGTTTTGTTCTAAATAATTGCTTACAAGTCTTCATATGTGTTTATGACTTTAAAATGTAAATGATAATTAATCTTAAACCAAAAATTAACTAATCTTATTCCTTACGTTATTTGTCCCCATTTAGCCTCATTACCAGATCTCTTTAGCAGAAGACAAAACATATTGCTTTAATGGATTATCACAGATTTAACCTTGAAAGTGCTGTTGTCAATCCCCTCGTGTTAAATCTAAAGTTTGGCGGAAAGGGGAAGTCTCTTTTCCAGCGGATCAGTCGGTGACAGCTCGTCTGACCGCCTGAGGCATCGGCATCATTCGTGTGTTTACAAGCACAGAAAACTTCTCTTACTGCAGCGAAATAAATCACACCACTGCGGTCATTTCAGTTTTACGATATCCTCAGATGTTTCATCTCACTAGTACAGCACTGTCATGTCTAATACAAAACTCTTTAAGCCATTTTTAGAGACGAAATGTGAAGAAAAGTCGCTGCGAGCTGCACAAAACGACTGTGTATTAGAGAGGTTCGAAGCCTGCTGCAGATACATAAACGAGTCCTCGTCTCCAAACTCCAAGTCGATATGAAGTAATGAACGTTTCCTTACTGGAACAGGAACGATTGCGATCTGAAACGTTTGTATTGTGTGAATTTTAGCCCCAAAATGTGGGAGAGAAAACACAAGTGTGTCCGGATGTGAGAATCACGGCGGAGCGGCTGGGTGTGTTGACTCTCCACGGTTCTCATGTGCTTTATAAGTTCCGCCTCCTGCCGTTAGTTGAGACAAACTCAGCAAACGACAGCAGAGGCAAACATGGCAGAAGAAGCTCCAGCTCCAGCAGCGGCCCCGGCCCCGGCTAAAGCCCCGAAAAAGAAGGCACCGGCTGCCCGCAAGCCGAAGGATGGACCCTCCCTTCCGAAAGAGATCAGCGCAGTCCTGGCTGAGTCCAATGAGCGCAAGGGAATGTCGTCGTCGGCCATCAAGAAGGTACTCGCTGGTAAAGGCGTTGATGTTGTGAAATGCAACAAACGCATCAACAGCTGTTTGGCCAGAATGGTGACTCAAGGATCCGTGATTCAGGTCAAAGGCACCGGTGCGTCTGGCTCCTTCAAAGCAAAGGCAAAGAAGACTGAGGAGAAGAAGAAGCCTAAAGCGAAGCCAGCGGTCAAGAAATCTCCCGCTAAAGCCAAACCCGCCGCCAAAAAAGCTGCACCGAAGAAGGCAGCGGCCAAGAAGCCCGCAGCCAAGAAACCAGCGGCTAAGAAACCAGCGGCTAAAAAAGCAGCAGTAAAGAAGGCTTCCCCTAAAAAGGCTGTTAAGAAAGCTGCACCGAAGAAGGTTACACCCAAAAAGACCGCCCCTAAAAAGGCAAAGCCTGCGAAGAAGACCCCTGTGAAGAAGACTGTAACCAAGAAGGCCAAAAAGTAAAGTCCTGAACCTCCCCTGCACCCAGTGCTCCAAAGGCTCTTTTAAGAGCCACCACAACTTCTACTGAAGAGTGTTCTGTTCCAACACAGCAGTGCAGATACATGATTTACAGATTCACATAGTCACATATTTAGCAATAAGTTAACCAGGTAAGTTCTTAGTAAACTCTCTCACTTACAATCCAGCTGCTGAAAGTGAGAACAGACGACAATCATTTAGGCTATTAATATAATATTTTTGAATGTCAAACAATTACCGACATTACATTTCATTTGACTTGATCATGTAATGCACCCATATCCCTCTCTACTTTCTGAGTGGCGTATATTTGAGTATGTACAACTGCGTTCCTTCTAGCCATTTCCAGTTGCAGATATACGAAGCTTTGCTTTTACTGGTCATTATCCCAACACAGTGAGTGGTGACATTTTGACCACGCTAACTGTATTTTGGACATGCAAAGGTATGATAAATTATGGGAATTCCTTTTCATTTACAATATTTGATTACGATCAAATCACAATCACATTGCCTCAGTGGGCTTTACAGTGTGTACAGTAAACAACATCCTGCCCTAAAACCCTTGATTCAAGTGAGGGAAAACCTCCCAAAACAAAACGAAAACCTTGTAACAGGCGTAAAAAATGAAAGGAACCCCAGAGAGAGGAATGAAAACTTGTGATACCGATACTTGTGAATCTGACTGAACTATGATCCAGTTGTCCATACTCATATGTGAAAGAATAGAGTGTACGAAGCCTTTATTATTATTTCTACTTTACTGTTCTATTTTCTTCTATTGTTTTGTTTCAGTGTTTCATTTATGACTCTTAAGCTGCTGCAACAAGTGAATATCTCCAGCGAGGGATCATTAGATTTTTACCTCTTCTTATCTTATGTAACATAATCTCATTTATTTTCATCTTTTGATACATTTTTATGTACTTTATGTAATTTTATTTACTGTATTTATTCTGACGTTTCTTTTTGTGCTGGTTAATCCTATAAGCGTCACCAGGAAATGACTGACTACATAAATGAGAATTATGTGTCGGATTATGTGAGTAACAGAATAAATAATGTATTTAGATAGTTTGTTTCTCTCCGATGAGACCAAATCGGCCACAGAACTTTTTATTTACTGTCTTCAGACGGTTAGACAGCCGATGTGGATGAGCGGTTTATTGGTTAGTTTGAATTTATTTTCTCCAATAGTCGATGAGCTAGAGCGCGCGCCCAGCTCGGGCTCGACCAATCAGCACCGACATCGCTCCAGCGGGTTCTTTATAAAGTCGCTGTTCGCGTCGTGCCAGTATTCATTCTTTAACTGCTCTCACAGAGAAGACTGAGAAACTACAATGGCCAGGACCAAGCAGACTGCCCGTAAATCCACCGGAGGAAAGGCTCCCAGGAAGCAGCTGGCCACAAAAGCTGCCCGTAAGAGCGCCCCGGCTACCGGCGGAGTGAAGAAGCCCCATCGTTACAGGCCCGGTACCGTGGCTCTCAGAGAGATCCGTCGCTACCAGAAATCCACCGAGTTGCTCATCCGCAAGCTGCCTTTCCAGCGCCTGGTCAGGGAGATCGCTCAGGACTTCAAGACCGACCTGCGATTCCAGAGCTCCGCCGTCATGGCCCTGCAGGAGTCCAGCGAGGCTTACCTGGTTGGTCTCTTTGAGGACACCAACCTGTGCGCCATCCACGCGAAGAGGGTCACCATCATGCCCAAAGACATCCAGCTGGCCCGCCGCATCCGTGGAGAGAGAGCTTAAACTGCCCTGAGACTCGAATAACACAACGGCTCTTTTAAGAGCCACATACTTACTCTTTGAGAGCAATTTCCATTTACACTGGTGAATAAGTGCTGCGCACTAGTTACAAAGCTTTGTCATTTTGTTGCACCAATAAAGTAATACAAAAATGAGATTACATTTCTTCAGTATCAACAAATGCGCAATAAAAATATCCTGCAAGTATGATTTAAAACTAAGGGCTCGTATTATCCAGATCAGAAGCTTGTCAGTCTTCCTGAATGGCATGTAAGATGTCACTTGTGATATTACATCATGTGCACCTCATTTCAAAGGCGCACATCATGAAACCGTCGCGTGCAGCCGCAAGTGATGCAGTTGGCGTCACGTTCTAAACATGTGTAACTTGTGATATGACTTAGTTTGCATTACAGCGACAGATTAAGAGTCTGTTCCAGAATCTCCCTAAATTAAGTAGGAACAGAGATTTTAATGCACCTTATGTGCGGTGAACAGATCAGAGGAACGTCTCCTTTAGGTGGTTGTGGTTGGCTCTTAAAAGAGCCGTTGTAGGAGTAGGTTCTTTACTTCTTGGCTTTCTCGACCTTCTTGGGCAGCAGGACGGCCTGGATGTTAGGCAGAACACCACCCTGAGCGATGGTCACTCCGCCCAGCAGTTTGTTGAGCTCTTCGTCATTACGGACAGCCAGCTGCAGATGACGAGGAATGATCCTGGTCTTCTTGTTGTCGCGGGCAGCGTTTCCAGCCAGCTCCAGGATCTCAGCGGTCAGATATTCCAGCACAGCCGCCAGATAGACCGGAGCGCCGGCACCGACACGCTGGGCGTAGTTACCCTTCCTAAGCAGCCTGTGCACACGACCGACCGGGAACTGGAGTCCAGCTCGGGAAGAACGAGTCTTCGCCTTAGCTCTAGTCTTGCTGCCTTTTCCACGTCCAGACATTCTGAGTCTATGTTAATCTGAAATAGCCAAAATACAACTGAGGAGCTGGAGAAACCCGGCTATATATACATAACCCGGCTGCTCATTCATTGGCTGGACTGAACGTAACTGCAATCGTCCAATCAGTGAAGAGCTCGCTCTGAGTTCCTGTGTGCTCCTGCTTCGTGAGAATTTTACAATTCAACCTTTCCCAACCATCACAAATTGAATGTAAGATAGAGTATGTATGTATTCCTTATGGATGACACTTTACACAAGTTAAAACGATAGTTGTAACTCTAGATTCTATGCGTATAGGCTTCGCCCTTTAAGGCTATCGCTAGTGGGTTAAAGGCGAAGCAGGATATAGTCCATGCCTCACTGGGTCCGTTCGGTACCACAAGCACGAACACACCTGCTCCAATAACGAATCCATAACGCTCCACACCCAGCCATGCGTCATGCGTAAAGACGCATCACAAAAACCCCATATGTGCCTGAGTGGCACAGCATAGTAGAATATCATGTAACATTCTCTATGATGGGATCGAGGCTGGGGACAATAAAGGTCACTGCTGTGAGGAAGTGGAGACGAAGGTTACGCACTGTAACAGTCGAACGAGGAACAGAGTGGGAGAAACAGGCAGCTCTCCATGCGCCGACAGGCAGGAGGGAGAGCGCACACAATATCATCCATCACTCTCAAATCATCATCCATCACTCTGACAAAACACTCAGAACAGAGTGAGTCATAGAGAAAGTGGAGACATCTCGTAGATAAAAACGGATGAAAGAACAGGGGGAAGACCAGGAAGCTGCAGTGCAAATGTCTTCCACCGTCATTCCTCCATGCAAAGCCGTGGAGGACGCGATTCCTCTGATAGAGTGTGCTCTGATGCTCTCCACCCCAGAGGAGAGATATGCCTGTGACACAGCCTCACACAGCCAGTGTGACAGGCGCTGAGCAGACAGGGGGAGTCCCAGAGACTGTTCCCTGTAGTGCACAAACAGACGCTGGGTGCGTCGCGAGGCAGCGGTGCGCGCCACGTAGCAGGACAGCGCACGCACGGGGCAGAGCAGATGAGACGTGGCTTCCTCCTCAGAGTTGTGAGGGGGAGGAAAAAACCCATCCAGAGTTATCACCCTGGATCTGAAGGAGCTCGTGATGCTTTTAGGCGTAAAGGCTGGATTAGGCCGTAATACAGCCGAGCTGCCGTCTCCTTGGATCCTGAGACACAAGGGAGCCACAGAGAGAGCAGATATATCACTGACTCTCTTCGCAGATGTCAGAGCCAACAGCAGAGCAGTTTTGGCTGACAAAAACTTAAGTGGCACCTTATCCAAAGGTTCAAAAGGTGCTTTAACCAGCGCGCGTAAAACCAGCGCCAAATCCCACTGAGGGGCTAAGGAGCGTGACACCGGTCTGTGTCTTCGTACGCCTCTCAGAAAACGTTTCATCAGAGGGTGGCTGAACACCGATCTGTCACCGAAACCTTCATGACAGGACGAAATAGCAGCAGCATAAGTCTTAACTGTGCTGAAAGCCAAATCCCTGTCCACCAACAGTTGGAGGAATGAAAGCACGTGAGGCAGGGGACACGCAGTGGGATCCAGGCTCTTTTCTACACACCAACGCTGAAAAGCTGTCCATTTGGCTGTGTAAGAAGCTCTGGTAGAAGCGGCTCTCGCGCTCTGGATAGTGCGCACCACATCCTGAGAGAGACCCAGCCTCTCTAAGCGTTCCCGTTCAGCGGCCAGGCCCACAGACGCTGACCTATCACCGGGTAACTCCTGATCGCTCCCTCTGCCTGAGAGAGAGCGTCCCCCCGCCACGGGAGTTCCCACTGGCGGCCTGATATCAGCCGCTGCAGGCATGGAAACCATGACGCGCCCGTGCGCTCCGGAGCTATCAGAATCGCTGACAGCTGCTCTTTCTGCACTTGGTCCAGGAACCGAGGGATTAACGGAACAGGAGGGAATGCGTAAAGGAGCATCCTGGGCCATGGCCGATGCGCAAACGCGTCCACTCCCAGCGGAGGATTGTCTCGTGTGCTCAGTGAGAACCAGAGAGCGCACTGCGCGTTTTCGCGTGCGGCAAACAGATCCACCTCTGCTTTGCCGAACCTGTTCCAGATCTGGGTGACCAGGTCGGGATGGAGGCTCCAATCCTCCTGTCGAGGGCCTCCTCTCGACATAATTTCCGCCCCTCTGTTCAATACACCGGGAATATACACTGCTCTGATGGAGAGTAAGTGTGTGTGCGCCCAGCGCAGCAGCCGTCTGGCTGTGTTCAGCAGCTGAGCGGAGCGGACTCCGCCCTGCCGGTTTATGTAGGCTGCCGTCGCTTTGTTGTCTGTGCGAATCAGAACATGTTGATTCTGCAGCAGCGGAGCGAAATGTTGGATCACCTTCCACGCAGTGAGAAGCTCCAGCACGTTTATGTGGAGAGACATGTGAGTCTCTGACCACTGTCCTCCCACCACCTGTGACAGACACGTTCCTCCCCACTCTGAGAGAGATGCGTCTGTGAACACTGAGATGTGTGACGCGGCTCTGCCCAGCGGCACCCCCGCTGACAGGGTGTGAGGGTTTCTCCAGTGGGCTAAATCTGGGCCCACTGAGGGAGGAATCGACATTTTTCATCAGGAGTTCCTGCAGCTCTGACTGGAGAGCGAGACGGAGTTCTTGGGATGACAGGAGTGTTTCCAGAATCCCGTTGAACTGCGGGGGAGGAGAGGCGAACTGCAGTGCACCTCTGCTGATCAGCCTGTCCATCCAGCTGTCCATCAAACAGACGCGCCGGCACTCTGAGTAATGCTCTGAAAGCGGGCGTACATTTAGCTGATGCGCTGTGGTTGTCAAGGAGACGAGCCAAGCCAAAGCCCTCGCCGCTGTGGCTCGTGCCGGAGCGTTTCCGGGAGCAACCCATGGGGGCCTCGGACCGAAAGGGCTGAGAGGAAGTCTCTCTGGAGAGCGCATTACGCACGGGCTCGCGGCCGGACGCTGCAGGGGAGACGGTGCGTAATGAGCGGACACATCAGCATCAAGAAGTCGCCGTTTAGGAGGAGAAGGCTCGTAAACGTGACACTGAGGAGCGTTCAAACTCCCACACACCGGAGGATGAGGAGAGGAGGCACTGCACACAGACAGAGGTGTGTGCGCGCTGTCCACACGAGGCGCAGTGACGGCGCTCGTGGGCTCATAATCACACACATGTGTTACAACATGTGTGGAGGAAACCTCTGAGTGTGACACAGAGGAGATATGCTGCTTTAATGACGTGAGTCCGTGCTGCCTGTTAACCGAGAGGTTACAGGCCGCCGGCTCACACAGTGTGGGGAGTGTGTGATCTGCAGCTGCAGCTGAGTCAGCAGACTCGAGGGCAGACTGAGTTTCAACAGGAAGATTGCTCTTAATAAGATGTTTACGTTTTATTCCAAAACGGTTTGACAAACTCTCAAACATTTCCCCAACACACACACAGGCACATTAGAACTGTACATCCATCAGTGCAGTTGGAAGAAAAAGACAACCAAGTGAACCTGCTGCTAATGAAAGTGTCAGTTTGTCTGCTGCAACTCTACAGTACACCACCACAACCACCTCCAACTAATCCAGAGCTCTATGACACAGTTTGTGCAAAAGGCTATGTACTTTAAATTTATTTTTTGTAGCGCTCTGTTCTATGTTGACTATACTATGCCATATAAATAAACATTTGATATAATATATGTTTTGTACAATAGTAATTCATTTTACACACCATGTTTCATTATTTTTGGCAATAAATTAATTAAAGCACCAAATATTCTGAGGAGCCAGTTGGGAGCCGAAAGAGCCGGCTCTCTTTAGTGAGCCGAGCCATAAGAACCGGCTCTCTTAAAAGAGCCCATCACTAGAGACAGGTGCAGCCAGATATTATGATGAATTAGCTGCTGCCACGCTGCGGTCCGGGCGGTGGACACCACTATAGAAGCGGAGAGATGCAGAGCGGCGCTGGCGGCCTTGCCGAGCTCCGGCTCGACAGCCATCTTGTTAATGGAATACGCCACAATGTTGTTGGCAGCTGCGGAGGTTTGGAAGGCGCACTGGTGCGACCTGTCAGCGAACCTCGCCGTCACCTGGTCCGTGGTGGAGGGCGGCGTCGGCCGTAAGTGCCACGCCGGCGTGCTCCGGGCCAAGGCACGACGCGTAGCGGGCGTGCAAGTCGAAGCTCATAATGTACCCGGTCTAGCAGACCGGGCACACTCTGATGCCGCTGGACGAGGTCGTTCCTTTCTTCGCTGGATGCTCTTCGTGCTGCATGCTGGCTAAAGAAAAATGGAGGCCGATTGCTCGGTCTCACCTCAATTTATACACAAGGTGAGACCGGAGGTGAGGCCCACACAGTAGGTGGGCGTGGACTAAAATGCTTTCAGTTCTGCGTATGCGCGCGAGGGATAAACCCCACTAGCGATAGCCTTAAAGGGCTGCGCCTATACGATATAGAACAACATCTTCACCTAAAACGAATATAGAGATTGTTGTGTGCCTATGTAGGAAGAGGATATAAGGGCCACTGTGATTTGCGTTCCGACTTGTTTCTTAATATACAGTACTTGTGTGTATGAATGCAAACATGATTGTGCTTATATTACGTATATGATATTCATTCATGAGAGACCACCTGCCTCCATCACAGCTTGTAGAAGTTCCTTTGGATGCACAAGGATGCAGATGGTCGTATGACTTATAGGGACCATAAATAAATTACCCTGTTGGTTGTTTGATTTACACAAGAACAATGTGTCTTCATGCTGACTTGATAATATTAGTGAAACAACTTGGTAATTTAAAAAATGATACTCAACGGATTGTTTAGTGTAGCACAGTTATTTTGATTGCTAATGTGTTATGTATTTATTTTGCAAAAATATTTTTATACGGCAAAGGTTTTTTTTTATTCTACAGCTTCCAGGTCATTTGACCCA